>NC_022009.1:122828692-122870771 GCF_000317375.1 Microtus ochrogaster | reverse complement strand
CCAGGGAAGAAAACTGGTCAAACTCCGTGGGAAAGCCCACGAGAGGGACCTTGAAGAGTCAGAGTGGAGCCAGGGAGACACACAGCGAGCAGTGGGGGAATCTAACTGTTAAAATTGGAGCAACCAACGGGATAATAGCTCTCCACTATGGGCTGTGTCAGACACTACATGACCACGTCAACAAGACCACCTCACGGTGTGGAAAGATTCCATGCCTTACAAACAAGGAGTCCAACACAAAACACCAAGAGAGTGATAATAAAGGGGAGGAGAGTGGCCTGGACAGAAAGCAGAGCCGCTGCACAGGCAGTGAAGCTATGGCTGGATATGTTCCTGTGATATTTTCACCACAGTGCTGCTCTACTTCAATAAAAGAGTGCACACTCATCACATTTCAAGTCAAGCGACGCTGGCTTACACATTTTAAGTTTACAGTTAAGAATCTGTACCTGGGACTGGAGAGATGGCTCAGAGGTTAAGAGCACCAGCTGCTCTTTCAGAGGACCAGGGTTCAATCCCAGGACCCACATGGCAGCTCACAACTATCTGTAACTCCAGTTCCAGGTGATCCGACACCTTCACACAGACATACATGCAGCCAAAACACCAATGCACATAAAGCAAAAGTAAACAAACCATATTTTAAAAAGAATCTGTGTACCTCTCTAAATGGAGCTCCCTTCCCCAATTCCTGTCCACCCAAAGGTCTTCATTTCTAAGTCCATATTTGCGGATGTAATTGCTGTCAAGGCCTATTGTCCTAATTCTGCTAGGATTTGTTTTAGGAAAAGAGGGAGCCAGAGGCACAAGGCATGGTGGTGACTGCACGGAGGTAGGACCCTCTCGGGCCTCGGGAGTGGCCTGACATCTAGATTTCAGAACTAGGAAAGCCAGTTTCTCCTCTTATCAACCTCCTTGTTTGTGGCAGTTCCCGGAAAACCACTGGGATATTTAATTGAGCTGGTAATTGTATTAAATACATAAAATCAGTGTTTCAGTTCCTCCCTTGATTTTTTTAGAACAAATTAAGAACTAGCCAGAGGAGCCGCAAGTGAAATCAAAGCGGTCAGCTCTAAAGGAGATGTGCTCAGGGTGACTTAGCACTAGACATCCCTGGGCTTGGTACTGATGTCTCTCTGCACCACGTCCTGTGAGCAGGTCCTTCTCCCACACTGCAGATGAGCAGAAAGAGGAAGAAATCTGGCCAGGCAGCTTGCAGTTCAACTTCCCGATCCGCTCAAGCAGATTATGGGGGAAAATGTACTTTTCTGAGACATGAGCTGGAAGTTGGCTTTGCACAGTGAAATACCAAGTGAGGTGACAGTGATCTCCCTGGTTATATAGCAATCATGGCTCCTCATGGAAGCCAGAGGATGTACCAGGTCTCCCAGAAGACAGAACACCCTGAGAGGGAGAATTATGACAATTCAAGATGGGCAATACTACACATTCCCAGAAAAAGAAAACTATTTTCAACATCTTACCTTCTTTGAAATGGATGCATCTTACTCTAACTGCTATGGGTATAGCTTCCCAGTGGCATGTAAAAGCATGCTATGTTTACAGTCAAGAGAATTTTATGCTCAAGGGAATCTAGTATAGTTTTTTAAAAAATGAACACATCAAAAATAAAAGAAAAAAAAACAAAAAGAACTCTTTAACAATTGCAAAGGAAAATGCAACATACATGTAGACAAATGCAAGCGCATGCACACATGCAGGATAGGTCTGAACTAAGGAACTCAGCAACTGTTGTGCCGACCTCAAGATCAAGGGTTTCAGAGCGTCCTTTTTCCTCAGTTTCCACCTCTGTGCCATTCTGCCTTGGGAGGGCAGGGCTGGGGGCAGAGTCTTCACTCGGGGGGTGTTCCTGGCCATCTGCTCTGTCTCCCTCCTCCGGGGGGCTGATCTTTTTGACGCTCCTGGGCCGAGGTGAAGGCTTAAAATGGCCATCAACCTCACAGCTGCCGCCGTTTTCCCCTAAAAAAGGAAAGGCTGTGAGTGTGCGAGCCTGACCTCGGCAGTGCTGCGGGCATGGGGTGAGTGTGCGAGCCCGACCTCGGCAGTGCTGCGGGCATGGGGTGAGCCTCTGTGCACACTTCTCAAGCTCCAATAAAGATTTCTAAAACAATTGCTGCCATCCTGTAGTTAGCTAGTCTAATTTAGTTTTATTAAATGTTAATTTCAATTTTATGAGTTTTCTTAGTATTAAAAACATTTCCAAAACATAAAGCATCACAGCACTTCCCTCTACGGAGTGAAACCCCCGCTGAAGCCAGGCCCTCCACACAACACCGGCCCTTTTCAGTATTCAGCATTCAGGGACTTTGCAGGTGGAGAAAATAAATGATTCTTAAATAAATAAACTGACAAAACAAAGAAAAGTGCTACTGCGGGCGTGGAGAAAATGATGCTGGTCTCAGGGTGTGGAGGGCCCCTTGTGGAGGAAGGGATGCAGCGCTGACTGCTTAGAGAAGTCTTCCCTCCAAAAAGTCCCTAGCAGATATGGTGGGACCCAGGGTACTTAGCGCTCAGTGGTTATGGTGGTACCGAGGGTGTTGAGCACTCAAGAAAACAATCCAATCCCCAGCATTCTAAATACAGAATAATTAAAAAAGAAAGCACTGATTTAAGAGTATGGCTAAAGCCAGAAATGACATTCTTTCTCTAATGTGAATCGGCTATGTTTTCATTCACTCATTCTGATCCTTCATTACTTCTCTGTTCCAAGTACTTTTCAGGGCCACTAGTCTCAATGTTCGTGCTCCACACAGAAGAACCGAACAACTTCAGTATATTTCACGTCCCAATTCCATTTCCAGAAATGCTTAGCTTCAACCCTAACAAGATTATTACTTAGATGGAAACCCTGCGTTCATCCACACCTAAGGGGCATTCAGAATTCTGCTGCCACCTTGTGGTTAGAATATAATATTGACTTACTCATTTCAATTTTACCTTTACTGCAACTTCCCACCGGCTTTTTCCAGTAACTGAAAGGTCTTGTTTATTAGCCCACATCGATGCAGCGCAGGCTAGCCTCAAACTCACAGCAATCCTACTGCCTCACCCTCTGGAGTGACAGGACTTCGTGTCTGCATTAACACACCAGGCTCCTCCACAGTTTTAACGGATTAACTAGGTGGAGAATTACTTGGCACCTATGGTAAACTGGGAATTACACACATCTGGCTGTTTCAGAATAATTTTGGCTGCTGTGTTCACATTTCTTCTCTGAGTTCCTTTTTTTATTAATCTCTCTGGTCAGTTCTTGGGATTAAATTTGGGACCCTTTCCACATGCAGGGCAAGGACTTTATCGTTATACTACATTCTCAGTCCTCCAAGTTTCTTAGCGACCAAATTCAGCTATGCTCTACCTACGAGTCCATCACTACACTTGGGAGGCTTAGGCTGGAGTTAATTCAGCTTCCTTACATGGGCGGCTAACATTTGATGGCATTTTCTAGTTGCTTCAAAAGATTCTCAACACAATACTGTGGGACAAGAAAAACAGGTTTGCCCTCCCACTTCAGCAGCTGGAGTGGCCGAAACCATTGGCCCATGTCGCACATAACTACAGGTGGCGACGGCTGTGATCAGTGGCTTGGACTCTTTCCTGGGAGTCTCTGTTCTGATTTTATCCTTTTGTCCCTTTGAAGTTCCTAAGAGTATCAGGGATGGAAGCATCATTCCTTAACATATGTCTGAAATCAAGTTGTATCTGATGTCGCAGGTCCCATCCACGCTAACTAAGAAATGCCTGGCAGAACTACACTTGACATGATGGGAGACTTCACACAGCTCAGCACTAACTAGTTCTTCCTTTGTAAAACAGAAAGGAAGATGGCCAGGAGAATCCTCGCCTTCCCACATGCTAGTTCCGTGGTATCGCCCACGGGCTCCCAGGGTACCACCTGACTGTCCTCCGTTAGTCCTCCCCCTGGTCAAGGGGTCAGCACACTGGTGGGGAGCACCTCAATCACACCAGGAAGCTACTTCTATCCTCAAGAAACTGGATTTTGGCTGATAGGCCCATGCAGTAGACCAAAGAAAGATTCTTTTTTCTTAAGGAGAACCTGGAAGCTTCATTAACACCAAAAGCAGAATATTGATATAGAAATGCTGCCATGCTTCTGTAGGCCCGCACTTGAACCCAGGGCCTTGTGTATGCCGGCTGTCTACCCACCACTTCAGCACACTATTCAGTGCAGCCCCCTCCCCACACACCGAATGGAAGCTGATGAGTGTTTGGGAGCTGCATCTGTGGGTGACCACAGCAGCTTGCTTTTCTCTCACTCCCCAGCACAGATTCCAGACTGGATATGCAGAGGGCTTCTGTAGCTATGGCTACTAAGCTACAGTTGAGAAATTGGAAAGTTGAATTCATTAGCTACCATATAAAAAAATTTTGACAGGTTATTTTAAAACAAATGTTCTGGAAACGCAATTACAGTAACTTCCCAAGTTACCTGGAGATGGGCTGCGTTTGCTGAGAACTCTGGGTTTAGGCTTTATTGCATTGATCTCTTCTCCACCTTCTTGAGCATCATTCTGTGATTTGGAAGAGGAGTTCCGGGCTATATCGTCGTGAGCTTCAGGTGACGCGCCTCCGCTGTGCAGGCTGAGCTCCTGCTCTCTGCACACATCACTCTTTACGTTCTTGGTTTTCAGAAAGGACAGTCGTGGAGAATTCTTCTCCTCATCGTCAGATAAGTGAAAATCGTTTACCTTTTTTCTAACTAGACTTTCATCTGTTGAGGTATCTGAAAATTCGCCTAGAGAAACTGAATTATGAACAGGAAAAAGGTGATGTCAGCAGTGCACTTTAAACATGCAACGACCAGATTCTATCTCTTTGAAAAGCGACCATCTTCAGGAAGAGAGAGGACCAGAAATAAATCAACAATCCCAGATAGTACAAATTGATTTTGTACCTCTTGAAAACCGCTAATCTTGGCACTCCTTGTTGGCACTTATGAAATAAAATCTGAATTTCGTTAACATACTAAAAATATTTACCAAGTGTCTGCAGCACTGTGCTTATTCCGAGGAATGTCTCCCAAAGATTGCTCAATGTTGCACCCACCCCAAAATATTATATCTAATAAAGAACAGCTTAAAAAGATGCAGGACTTAAAGGGCTGTTCACAGTACAAAACAGCACATTTCATTTCAGATTTAAAATTCTATATGCTTATACCTGAAAACTAAAGTAGAATGTTTAGCCCACTTAACAGAAACCAAGTTAACCCAAAATACTGGCTATATGAATGTGTAGGGTCTGTCTTTCACAATGACCCACTTTGGTGTTTTGACTGAGAATATTCCCTGTAGGCTCAGGGGCTTGGACACTTGGTTCCCAGCTGGTAGCATTGTTGAGGAGGAAGTGCATCACTAAGGACAGGCCTCGGAGCTCACATCCTGGACCACCTCTGGCTCTCTGCTTCTTGTCTGCTGATGTCTCTTAGCCTGCAGATCCTGCAAACTGCGCACGCCTACAACTTTCTGCCATGCTGCCCCACCATGACGAACTCATGTCATAAACCCAAATAAACTCTTTTTTCCATCAGTCTCTTTGGCCATGGTGCTCTAGCATAGCAACAAAAGAGTAACTAAGGCAGAAGTTGGGACCAGAGAAGAGGCTGCTGCTAGAAACCGGAATGTGGAACACCCCGGCGCTCACACAGCAGTGGTTAAACTTGAAAGGAGAGTTTGAAAGTCCATCCTAGGAGGAGCCTGGGAGACTGAGGTTCTGAGAGTCATAGGGACTGTAGCGGTCCAGCTCAAGAAGTTTCAGGAGGAAGCAAAGACTCTAAAAGCAGGTAGGATAGAGGCCATTCCTTGTGGTTCTTGTTGAAAAATCTGGAGGCTGTCTGGCCTTGTCATAGGATCTTGCCCAAGGATAAAAATGTGGGTTTGTTTTTGTTGACTTGGACACAAACTGGAATATCTGGGAAGAAGAAACCACAACCCAGGAACTGCCTCCAGCACACTGGCCTGTGGGCTTATCTGTGAGGCAGACTCTTGACTAAGGATTGATGTGGGAGGGCCCAGCCCACTGTGGGCAGCGCCATCCCTGGGCAGGCATCCTAAGAGCACAGAAAGCAAGGTGAGCGAGTTGAAGGACAGTGAGCCCCTGGGCAGTGTTCCTTCACGGTCTCTGTTCAGTTCCTACCTCAGGTTCCTGACTCAGCGCCTGAGGTACCTCAAGGATGGATTGCTACCCAGAAGTGTAAACCACATAAACCCTTTCCTCCCCAAGTTGGATTTGGTTAATGTTTTATCACAGCAATAGAAAGCAAACAGTACACTAACTTAAAAAGTAATGGGCTTAATTTCTTTGATAGAGGAGGCTTGGAGACAGCGTACCATGGAATCTATGGCATGGTTATTACCGGTTTTGCTTTGGCAGATCTGTAAGAAAAACAAGCAAGCTGGACCGGAAGATACGGCCCCTGGGAAGCTCGGTGTTTCAGCACAGCTTGTTGAGATCAGCACAGTTAGCAGAGGCTCCCAGCTCTGCACTGGAACAAAGGGAAGGTGCCCTCAGGGCAAGACCCCTCCCCCACTAGGTAGCTGGGTTTCCAATTGTGAAAGAGGATATGGAATTCTGCTTCTAGAAACCAATGGGATAAAAAGAGATGTGACCCAATGACAGCCAAGCTTGGCAGTGGCATTCAGTTGGTGCTGACTTTGGAGGCACATAATTCAGCTGTAGGAGAGAGGACCATGGATTCTCCTCCTGTGGTTGCAGAGAGCCTCCCTAACTAGGTGAGCTGTGGCAGGAAGAGAAGCCTCTGTCTGAAGGCCCTGATGGGGTGAAAACCATGGTGTGGAGTTGTGAAAATGAAACTTGGACCCTGCTGGAGAAGCAGAGCCCTGAGATATCTGCCAGAGGGAGTTAGAGACAGGAAGGGGGAGGGGGGGGGAGCTGCAGACAGAGAAGCCTGAGGGGCAGAGCCAACAAGAGTCCTGCACACTGATTATGGAGCTCTGTAGGGCTCAAGCTTGCCCTGCTATGTTTCTTTCTGCCTTGCTTTACCCAGTATTTCCTCACTATGGGCCCCCACATGCCTCTCTTTTGAAAGGTCGTATACATCCTGTCCCATAATATCTTGGAATTATATATTTTGCTTTTCTGGTTTTCCAAGGGCTTACAATTAAGAGATTGCCCTGAATCGTCCAAAAGAGACTGGACTTTTAAGCGGTGCTGAAAATGTTAAGGATGATGGGGAATTTTAAAGTCGGATTGGATGTGTTTCACATTGGCCGTGAGCTCATGGGTTACAGAAAGTGGAATCGGGCAGTTTGAATGAGAATGTTGGGAACATCGGCTCAGGTACGTGACCACTTGGTCCCCAGCTGGTGGCACCGTTAGGGGAGCAGGTATCAGGTGTGGAAATACATTACTGGGGGAGACTTTCAGAGTTCATCGCCTCCACACAATTCCAGTTTGCTCTCGGCTTCACGTTTGCTGGTGAGGTTATGGCTCAGCTTCCTGCCCCTGCGGCCATGCCTGTAGATTTCTTTCCTCCAAGCCCACTCCCCATGAGGGACTCACATCCCTCTACAGCTTTAAACTAAAATAAACTCTCTCCCTAAGTCCCTTTAGGTCATGATGTTTTATACCAGCAACAGAAGAGTAGCTACTCTACCCACAATCCCAAGCCCGAGTCGGGCCGCATCAAGCAGATTACAGAAGTGTTCCCAGGTTGAATCCTGTCACCTCCGGTTGCTATCTGAACACAGAATGCTCCAAGTTGAACTTAGAGATGAAACTTCGTTCTAATACAGCTTACTTCTAAGACATCACTTCATGGTAGACCTGCTGATAATGTACTTATATAGTTTTAAATTCACATTCAGAAATAAGCAAAAATAATCCGTAAGCTTCTTGAAAAGAGTGGCTTTCTAAGTCATTGCACACACAGAAACGAGTGAGCTCATAGGCACTGTATTGTCCTAAGAAGTTAGTGGATACGCGGCATATAACTAGGGAAGCAGAACACAAGGAACTGGTCCATTTGTGTCTCCCTTTACATACCAATCTCGTCGCTGTCAAAGTCATCTGAGTATTCAGAACTCCTCTGCCTGGCTGATCGGGCTGTAATTGCTCTGATCAGCTCATCCTGAAAGGAGATCAGTAATATCAATTCCCATCCAAGCAGGCACATCTCATACTTAGAAGTAATTTTTAAACAAGCAATACTTTATTATTCTGCTTTCAAATTTAAGTTTCATTCCTCCACCTTCACTCGAAGCCTGCTTTGTGTCACGGTCCCAAGTCATCAAACTCACTGCAGGCCATTTAAATGGGAGCCATCTCCTATGGGATCTGGAGTTAAACAGGAAGTGGCTACCAGCATCAGATACACTAATTGCAGGTTACGATCTGAGCTAAAAGCTCATTAATGATAGGAGCATTGGTTTCGATGGGATTTATCAGAAACCGACATTTTCTTAGAGACCTGTACATTCTGAGGGAGGTAGGGACTTGGGTTTGACAAGCAGGGTCGGCACACAGCCTACCATTGAGCCACACTCCTCTCAGTCTAGCACTGGTACTTTGTGCATACTGCAGATATGGGAATAATCAATACTGCAGATATAGGCATGATCAATACTGCAGATGTTGGTATAATCAGTACTGCAGCTATGGGAATAATCAATACTGTAGATATGGGTATAATCAATACTTCAGATGTGGGTATAATCAATACTGCATATATGGGCATAATCAACACTACAGATATGGGCATAATCAATACTGCAGATAAGGGTATAATCAATACTGCAGATATGGGCATAATCAATACCATAGATATGGGCATAATCAATATTGCAGATGTGGAAGAAGAGTTTGGAATTGTGATGACCCAAGTAAGCCTTTTAATGCTTACAATAGAAACCTGAAGTCTAGACAGAGACAGACTCTAAAGCGGCTCTTTTACTTTCAACTTAGAAGCCAATATTGAAGAAAGAGTAGTCACAGAGTGGCTATTTTAACACCAGCATCCAAAGTTGACAAACCACCTACAACACAGCAAAAGAGAAGCAAGAACTCTCGCTTCTAGCCAGACCCCTGGCAAATCAGCAAGTGCTGAATTCTACTATACTCAAAACCAAAATGCCTTGACATATTTTACCTGAAAAGAAGTTCTCTTGGTAGCTTTTGGACTCTTGGTATATGCCAAAGTTGTGCTGAAGATTTCATCCGACATAGTGTATTCTTTTTCTCTACTTTTATAAAATCGTTAATAAATAATTGGAATAATTCATTCAAACTGTGATTATGGCTGAAAAATATATAAATATATAAAATAATTAGACGTTTTTACATGATCGAGATACTCTATTCCTGGCATTAGTGTCCTTCCTTCCACACAGAAAATACCCCGCTCCGAACACTGGCCTATGTGTTCACTTCAAAATATAAATGGCGTTTTAGTAAAGACATAAAATTGTCCCAACAAATTGCTTTCGCAAAAAGAAAAGACAAAAGAAAGTTACTGCTTTACAACTATTTTAAGAATGAATAAACTTAAAATATAAATTAAAAATAAGGCTAAGCACCAAATGTCCCAGATATTTCTCACTTTTCCATTATTCAACAATATTGCTTTGCAGATGCCAGCATGACTTATTCCAAGAGGACTGTCAGAGTCAAGGTTATCTCACCCCTGACCCGAAAAATGAATTGCATATAACCGTATTCAAAAACAATGCTTCGCCACGAACAGCAGCGACATTTTCCTAAGCCGTTTGTTTGCTTTCTCACAAAATAAAATAAAACACACAAGGACGTCTCGACACCAGGCTGCATTAAAGTCTCTGTGGTTCGCGCGACGCCGGAGGCCCATTCGATGGCCGGCCACCGCCCAGAGTTCCCCGGGCCGGCCAGGTGGCGTCCGTGTCCCCAGCTCCTCCGCGCGGCTCCCGACCCAGCAGGAGCCAGGCCCGCGCACAGCCAGCGCGGTCCCCTCGGCTCCCCGCGCCCCCGGCCCGCGCATCCTGCAATCCACCCCGTGCCCCCTGCGCCCGGGCTCCTGGGACCACCTGAGAATGCAGCGGTTGGGCTCTAGCACCGACGTCGCCCCGGCCAGGGCCTGGAACTCTGCGAAACCAGGTATTGGAAGAAGCAGGAGGCGGGGCAAAAGATGGAGGCGGAGGGCGGTTGCTAAGCAACAGCGTCCCCGGGAGGAAGTGACTTCCCACCCACCTGGTCTCTCGGGTACCCAACACTGACTTTCTGCCCGCGTCACTAGGACAACGGCACAGGCCAAAGGAAGTGACGTCACCGGTGGCGGTGTTGGGAGCTCCGCGCCATAGCAGCCTGTATGCAAAGACCGTTGCCTAGGAGACAGGACCGTCCCTTCGCCGTCAAGCCAGGGCCACCTTGATTGCTCATGCTCAGAGTTCTTGTTCATGAGCAGGTATGGCTTAACCGCGACGCAAAGCGTCGTTCGGCCAGCTAGGACGTGGAATCTGTGAATCTGAGCAGCGTCAGCCGACCCGACGGGAAAACGTGGTAGTGACGTTTGCAATCTTTAGAGTCCAGCTCCACAGTTGATTCCTGGCGTTTGCAAATTAAGGTCTCTGCTTTGATTTCATCTGAAACTAATATTTATAATGATGTCCTACTTAAAGGGTTGCTGTGAATATTGAATGCAATACGAAGTGAAATGCTGGAAAGTGTCTCGAATCCAATGAACCAAAACTGCATTCGGATAATATTACAGATAAGCACTTTTTGCCATGAAAGCAGTACACCACGGAGCCTGGGAAAAAAATATCCCATCTGCACATAGCACAGAGACTGTTTCTCCTTTCTCTGTTTAGCCAAGAATTGCTTAAAAGTCAGTCAGCAAATAAAAAAGGTCAAGTAACCTGGAGGACAATGTACGCTTGAAGGAGTTAATATCGTTGCCATTTAATTATCATAAATAATGTTAATACACAAAACATTTACAATTTTTAAGTTACACAGGTTCCATCTACTTTTCACTTGGAAACAAGTTTGTCAATATTAATTCATTGGCTACTAACTAGTTTGTTTCTATATCACCATAATATTTTACTTAGTAATTATTTCCAAAGAGATAACACTGAAAGCTAGACTTACTAAATCGGCATGTAGATTTCAATGTACATAAAAATACAAAGTTTAGTAAGAAAAACATTTCTAATATTTTCAATGATCCCTTTTCAAAGCTGCATTTATGTTTTTCAACTTGTTCCTGTTTAGTAAATTTGTTTTAGTTAATTGTGTTGTTTTTAACAATTTTTCAGTGGGGCCAGACATAGTGAAACTCACCGATAATCCGAGCACCTGGGAATCAGGGGCAGGCAGACCTCTGTGAGTTCAAAGCCAACCTGGTCTACAGAGTAAACTCTACACCAGAGCTACACAGTGAGACCCTGTCTCAAATTAAATAAACAAACAAACAAACAAATAAATAAAGCTTATCTTTTTTTTAAAAAGGGAGGGAAAGCTAGAGAAATGGCTCAGAAAAAATGCTAGAGCACTGACTGTTCTTCCAGAGGTCTTGAGTTCAATTCCCAGCACCCACATGGTAGCTCACAGCTGTCTGTAGCTGTTGTCCAGTGAATTCCAATGCCCCCTTGTGATGTGCAGATGTACTCCAACAGAAGCACCCATATGCATAATAAATCTAAACAATTTTAAGTGAATATTTGTAGAAGATAAAGATTTTCTATTCTCACCAGTTACTGTTAATTTTTAACCTATATTTTATTAACCTGTGGTTCTGTTAAAGCCCCTTGTACCTTCAGCAAGCAAGTATCCAAATTTTTCTCATACAAGAACTAATGTTGAGATCTTTATATTCATTGAAAATTAAGGACTATGTTCATTTATTTATCTATTTGGCTGATAAAACTTTCTTTAGGCAGGACTTATGGATTAAAAAATTACAAAAACATCAGTCTTGGAGAAATAGCTCAAAAGTGAGGAGTGCGTCCAAAGAGTGCATCCAGCTCTTCCAGGGAGTCCTAGCATGGTTCCTAGAACCGGCATCAGGCAGTTCCAACCACCTGTAACTCCACCTGCAGGGGATCCAACAGCTTCTTAGGGTCTCCATTGATAGTGGCATACATTTGCACAGACAGACAGACACACACACGCATACACGTGCATAAAAAGATAATCTTTAAAATCTCCCAAAATTATCCATGAAGATGGCTCTTGAGTTAAGAACTTATTTTCGTGCAGAATAATTTTATTTTGCTTCAGTTTCTTAGTTGATGCTAATAATTCGTAGACAACGTAGTGAGGCTGTAGAAAGCTACAAAAATCAAAATCGGTTCACCTCGACTGGCTGAACCACAGGACACAATGTTTTTTCGTTATTTTCACATTTTAAGCTACAGACATTTTAGTGCTATGTTAATATTTTTCAAGCAACTCTGGTATATGTTTAAAGCAATGTTTTATGACATCAGAATCATGATACCTTTTTTCCCAATGGGTTATAGATCCATAATTGTTGAGTGAATGAGTTCATGAATAACTGAATTAAACCTTAACTGAAAGGTAATATTAAAACAAAAGGTTCGCAGATAACCCACTTATAAAAAGAAACTCTGCAATGCTTTAAATTTCTTCTCTATTACATATTGCCCTTCATATGTCTGTTGAGTTTAGTGCCTTCATGTCTAAACTTAGGGCTTTGTTATTTACTTGCATAAAAACACATTCTGAGTCAGATCTTAAAAGTCCAAGTGGAGAGCACCAAGTTCCTGGCTGCCAATAGGACATGCTGCAACGCTGAGTAAATTCACAATGAGAATCTGTTCAGACCATTGCTCCCCACAAGGACAAAATGAGAAGCTCTTAAGAGAATTCTTCCTGGCAGTATTTCAGTTTTTGCGGATGGAAGCGTGAGTTGAATAGTAAGCTTAGGAGAGAAGACAGGACCAGAAGTCTAGTGCATGGAGCCCACGCAAGAGTGGTTTTCGGAGGTTGAGAATCGGTGCTGCCTTGTGCAAGTGCTTAAGATTTGCTTGTGGTGTTTATTCAGCTTGTAGTCTTGTACTGCTTGGTGGGCTGGTCTGTGTGTGTGTGTGTGTGTGTGTGTGTGTGTGTGTGTCTGTGTCTGTGTCTGTGTGTCTCTGCCTGTGTGTGTGCCTGGTCTGTATAAGCTTTTGTGTGTGTGTCTATGTATGCCTGGTCTGTGTGTGCTTGTGTGTGTCTGTGTGTCTGTGTGTTCACGCCTGTGTATGCCTGGTCTGTGTGTACGTGTGTTTTGGGGTGGGGGTGGCACAGGGTGTAGGGAAAGAAGACCCATTTTCAAATGCCAAAACGATTGAGAAGGGACTTTTCTTCAACAGTCCCTCATTGTACAGCAGGAAGCTGTCTGCATTTGTATGGCTGCAGTGAAGATTAGGGATCAGATAAAAATAAAAAGGAGCAAGGTGCTCACAGTCCTCATAGGGTGATAAATGCTGCAGCCTCTGGGCCCTGGATAGTGAGCTATACATGGATCCCCATGGCTGTTGATGGATGAAGGCTGAGCTAAGACACAAGAACACTGACACTGAGGGAATTAGGGGGCAAGCCCACTGCCCACAAGGAAAAGACTCACAAAGGGGGACATCAGAGTGTCAAGGAAAGCCACCAGCTATGGTAAACTATAGTGTTTAAGTGTCATCTTTCATATATGTGGGAACACTTACCATCACTACTTTAAAAGAAATGTCAACATTATCAGGAGCAAAATGAAATCACTCTTGTCAACCTTAATCTTAAAAGTAAACAATGCCTTGTTGTTGTGAAAGGCTTCTGCATGGTTGACTAATCCTACTAAAGACTGTCAGAACCTTCAACTCCACTGACAGCACCTCCTACAGATAGTAGTCCAGCAGGACATGGAGCTAGTGTCCCCTGCTCAGGCTGGAAATGACACCACTCTTTATCAATGACAGACTGAAGATTGTTGTTTGAAAATACCCCATGTTTCTCCTTTGCCCCCCATGGCCTTGCATATGTCCATAATTTACTCTAACATGCATGTTTCCATGGCAACGGTCTGCTAGTATCAAACAATTTCCTTTTTGTTTTTGGAGAATCTCACTGTTTTAAATAATTCAAGTCATCAAATATAACTATGCACCACTGCATTTTATATAGAGCTATTTGAGTTACTCTACAGCAAGAGAAACGTGATTGTCTGTTCTCAAACAGAACTCATCATCTTGAACAAACTGTCTTTGTTGTTAGGTTAATGTCCTAAGCCATATGTCATTACAGATGTCCTAGTGTGACACATAGTCTGGGCGGATACTAAATGGAACTGTGGCTAACTATCCTGGGTCTGGGCTAGTGCTCTCTCCTCTGCTAATGTTTATTTTAGTCTTTCTCTATCCTTATGAAATCTCTGTGTTTTATATATTCACATTTTATGAGAGAAAATGAAGGTCTAGAAAACTTAATTACTTTTCCCAGGATATTTACTTCAGTGATTAATGACTACAAACAAAATTGGATCCGGTCAGGCTCACCTAGAACTGGTGCTCTTAACTCACAGTCTAAGTAGGCAGCAGCATGGCGCTCCCTCCCTGGGGGGTGTTTCACAGCCTAATCCCTAACCCCTGGGAAATACATTACCTTATTTTTTAAATTAATTAAATTAATGATTTCAAAACGCAGGAAATAGCCCCTCTGATTCAGGAGGAACCAATGTAGTCACAAGAAAACTGTGGCAGGGGTCAGACGCGGTGAGAGAACTGTGGGAGGGGTCAGACGCGATGAGAGTGAGCCCAGAGGTTGGAGTCCTGCAGAGCCTTAGCCTGGATCTGATTGGCTTTTATGGATTCTTCTTTCTATCCTTTGGACTTGCGGTCTTGTCAACCCATTTTAGACAAAGCCAATAACAGACCCAAGACTTTATTCACCCCGTATCAAGCTTGTTGAGCCAATGACTTACAAGAGCATGCGTGAGTCCAGCCAACGCGTCACTAAAAAAGTCCACCCCAGCGTGAACAATGGCTTACAAAAGCAGCACCGTTACAGTTCGCTACTCACTTGCAAATAGCAACACCAAAGGTTTTCTCATCTCCTAGCAATTGCCTGCTGCTTGTATGGTATTGAGGAGGAGTCTCATGGGCCCCAATTTCCTTGTGGGCCTGTAGCCTCCCCCACCCTCTTCTTGGTAATCTGTCAAGCTAGAGTTACACAATGTCTCATTCTGTGAATTAACTGTACCAGAATAAACGCGCGTTGTTTGTAAATAACTGCGTTTCAACATGCTGTGGGCACATAAGAAATTATGTCACTCCCGTGGTACATCTTCTTTCATATAGCTGACTTTTAAGTCAAGATCTGGTCCTTGTAATAGAATTAAGATGAAGGTGAGTTGTTTTATATTAAGAGATCTGGTTTCCTTTGGTATGTATTACCTGTAGTGGGTTGGCAAAAACAATTATGAACCGTGCACAGCCGAAGATGGATGCCCCAATGGTACAGAGGAACTTTGGGTGACTGTCCAGGCAGCGAGATGTCTCTGTCATTTCTAGAATTTGGAAGTTGCTTAATTTCTTGTTTGCTTAGGTAATATTATATCCTTCTGGAGTCTTTGATGGAGTTGAAGAATAGATAGATAGTTATAGTTGTTTTCCTTTGTTATGATAAAAGATAAAATAGATATAAATATTGTAACTGTAATTCTTACTTGATAACTGTTTTGTTATATGTAATTTTGCTTTGTTAAAGTTAAAGCCTTCTTTTTTTTGTTTAAACAGAAAAAGGGAAAATGATGTGGGAGTGTCTTATCAATCTGGTGCTTTCATTGGTTAATTAATAAAGAAACTGCTTGGCCTGATAGGTTAGAACATAGGTGGGTGGAGTAAACAGAACAGAATCCTGGGAGGAAGAGGAAGTAAGCCCAGACTCCATAGCTCTCCTCTCTGAGGCAGATGCGATGAAGCTCCCACCCAAGATGGACGTAGGCTAGAATCTCCCTGGTAAGTCATCACCTCGTGGTGCTACACACATTAATAGAAATGGGCCAAACAATGTTTATATGAATACAGTTTGTGTGTTGTTATTTTGGGGCATAAGCTAGCCAGGCGGCCGGGAGCTGGGTGGCAGGAACGAAGCTTGCAGCTCCTCTCTACATCCCTCCCTTGTCTCCTCTGGGAAGCTAGCTTTGTCTGGAAGGGGAAGAAGCCTGCTGACATGCATGCCTCGCTGAGCTCCAGAAGATGGCAGCAAAGGATTTGCACCCACGTAGACAGCAATAATTATGACTACTTGGAATGAAAATAATTTAAACTTTTAAATACTTAAAGTAATTCCTTGATTCCTTTTACACAATCAGATTTTTCTTTATACTATAACGTTAAAAATTAGTAATAAATTATAAAAACGTTTTAATTTATTACTTAACGTGATAAGAAAACATTTAAAATTCTTTTCAAAAGTTTTGCAGCAGCAGCTTACCCAAGTCAACTCCCTACTACCCCAAATAAAACTACAATAGTGTTAATAGTTACAATTATTTTCCATAAATTTTTAAGACAAAAAAATATTTACCTGATATAGTCTTCTCTAATCCGGTCGTGTCACTCAAATATCTTTGTACATTAATTAAAACTGGATTGTACCTCCTTCCGTACTCACACAACCACATATCCATTTCTGGGTCATTATTGATTACCCTTTGGATAGTTTCAAGCTTTCATGAGAGTTTTTGAATAAATATAAAGTCCTTCACTATGAATTTAGAATAGAATGCTATCCAGAAAATGAGTGGAGCCATGGTATTTATTACCACATATGCTTTCCAAACATTTGCAATCTTATACACTCTTTGTGAATACCACAAAAATAGTGTTTACCTAAATTTATAAGTTAGATACTCGATAAGAAACCCTAGAAAATACAATTTCTTTCCTAAACTTTTCTTCTCCTTTTTTGTGCAACCCAATTAATTTCTGCTTCAGACATGATGCTACAGATATCTATAAATTAAAAGCTGAATATTAAATAAAGATTTAAATACTATTTCCTCCAATTTCTAAAACTAAACATTCAAAGACAAAGGGAGGAGAAATCATTCAGAGATGGGAAAGGTGTCTTCTGTAGGAGAAAACAAAGTAGTTTGAATTTGCTTTTTTCTGTAACAATTACTCACAGGAATCCCTAAATATAGTTCTGCAGAGGAAACACACGAGGTCATGGGAACTAAAAATAACATAAATTAAAGTGCTTCATGTTTAGAACAGGCCGTGATAAATGTTAAGGGGCCACCAAATAGTTTACGTTACTTCAAAGACGTTAGTTGCCTAATCATGCATTCAATTTCAGATATTTTATATACATGTGCTCTGTAGCCAGCCCTAGAGTAAACTTTGATAAAAGTTTTCTATTAAGTGAGCTACTTAGCCTCGGAATGAACTTTTCTGGACCGCCAGTAAATATTTTAAGGTGAGGCTTTTAATCTTTGGATTTGCTCCAGATGTCAACCATGCTTCTCACTGCATGGCATGTAAGCACTTCACAGCCGGCTACATTCTTCTGTCACCGAGTGGAAGAATTGTTCCCTGCAGAGCTGTGTGAAGACTGGTCCACTCCGCTGTACGCGGCAATGTCTACCTTTCTACAGTAATGCGTTTCCCCTTTAACAGTCTGCCTTGTATGTTAACCAAGATGTCTCCTCTGTTAACTGCCAGACGCTCCTCATGAGCTGAAGAAAGAATTACATCTTATAACTATTGTGGATTCTGTTTTGTCTTGAATCTTGGAAAAACGTATCTTGAATTTGTAGGGGTTAAATCCAAAGTGGCTGTATTCGAAAATGTGTAGACAATTCAATTTAGAGGACTTGATTTTAATATCTCAGCCTATGGGAGGTCTGGGCGCAGTTTGAAAAGGTGAAGCGTCACTATGTCACCTGAAGCGAGGTAACACGTTAATGAAGCGATGTTTGCAACTGCCTTCCAACACCAGCCTGAAGGGTCACAGTTGGCGTGTTTTAGACAATTTCCAGACAAAATCAAGAGCACCAGAGCACTATTTGCTCCATTTGTAGAGTTATGTTGCCAGGTAGAAACGACTGGACCAATAGGTTTAACTTTCTCCATGCAGTTAAACTAGTGCGCCTTGTCTGTAGTGTGATTCAGGAGGAACCCTTTGGGAAGCAGTATGGGAAAGAATCGCTTGAGTACATTTGTGACACAGCCTCCATCACCCGGTCCAAGGGTCTCATTGCCGGGCTGCTCTACCTACTTTTATTGTCCATGTTTAGCTAAAATGCTTTTCATCTTCTATATACTGACATCAGCTCCCTCTACAGTCCCAGGAAAGAAGGTTAAGTCTCCTCTTGCTTAACCAAACCTCCATTTTAAAATCTCTCAAAATATGGAGTAGGCTTTCCGTGGATAACCTAAGCTGATTTTGTCTCACCAGCGTTGTCTCTAAAGTGAACAGTATAGCACAGAAAGACCAGCCTGTACAGTGTATAATCTCCTTGTGAAATCTGAATTCTGCCCCTAACAGAGACTGAGCTCAAACCATTTCTTTTTCTGTGTGGTAGGTTTTGCTAATAGCTTGAGCTGTGAATTTGTAGGTTATCCAATTATCATATAATCCAACAGATTCTTTGGAATTTAAGGTAAGGTTTTGTGCTTTGATTTGATTTGGGGAATCCACTTCAAATCTTTCCATCTTCATCCATTTTCTTAAGTGCTATAAACATACTATTTTTTCAGTTTGGTATTCCACTGTAACAGATGTAGGTTAGTAAAATGTTCATATTAAGCCATTACTCAAAACAAATTAGGATATTTAAGTTACTGCCCCTTATTGGTTTTCTCTGATCAGTGCTAATCTTGACATTTCTCCAGGTTCAGTCCATCAACTTTAGAAAGCAGAACCTAGTTCTGGGCCACTCTCTTCTTGCTTCTTAGCAAGATCGCAGCAGCAGCACCAGGAGCAGGAGTAGCAGAAGCAGGTGTTTAGGTTTGGTTCTCTTGCCCTTCAGCGGTTTTGGTGAAACACATTTGCACTACTTATGAGATGAGGTGATGGTTCTTTAAAGAGCTGTCTATTTCTGTATACATCTGTATGTGCCCATGTGTGTGCAGGTGTCGCACGGGTCAGAAGAAGGTCTTGGATCCTTCAGAACTGGAGCTGCAGGTGGTTGGGAGTCACCTATTATGGGTGTGGGAGCATAAGTTGAGTGCTAGGCAAGAAGAGTATGAGCTCCAACCACCAAGACATGGCTCCAGCCCCAGATTTTTTTTATTTTGTCTTGTCTTGTTTAGGTTTGGTGGTTGTTGTTTTTTTTTTCTTTTCTTTTTTCAACAGAGTCAGTAATCTCTTAAGTAGTCAGTAATCTTCTGACTACTTAAAAAAAACCCAGAAAATACACAAGACATGTTAATTTCATATTGCCTCCATAGGAACCAATGCTAGATGTTTTACTTTAATTGGCAATTAATTATTGCTGCCTTCTGTGAGTTACCAAAGCTTAAAGTCCCTTTCTAAACATTTCTTTATTACATAAAAAAAATCTTAAAATTTTTATTGAGGCGTTGTCTTAGAGTTTTCATTGCTGTGAAGAGACACAATGACCATGGCAACTCTGAAAAAGAAAACTTTCAATTAGGATGGTGGCCTTACAATGTCAGAGGCTCAGTCCATCATCGTCATGATGCAGAGTATGGCAACAAGCAGGCAGACATAGAGCTGTAGCTGAGAGTCCTTGCTGGCAACAGGAAGCCAACTGACTATCACACGGAGGAAAGTTTGTGCCAAAGGGACCTCAAAGCCCACCCCCACAGTGACACATTTCCTTCAACAAGGCCACACCTCCTAACAGTGCCACTTTCTGTGGAGGCCATTTTCTTTCCAATCGCCACATTCTACTCCCTGGCCCCAAAGGTTTATCACCATATCATAATGCATAAAAAGAAAGAAAATGCTTTAAGTCCAATTTCAGAAGTTCCCATAGACTATTGTAGTCTCAAACTTGTTTCAAAGTCCACAGTCCTCGGAGAGATGTGGCAATCTCTTAACTATATTCCCTCTGTAAAAATCAAAATCAACAAGCAGGCCACATACATCCAACATATAATGGCACAAGATACACTTTACCTTTTCAGAACGCAGGGGAGGGAGCCTAGTGAGGAAATACTGGACCAAAGAAAGAATGAAATCAGCTCTGCAATCTACAAACTCTGCAGCTCCATGTCTGATGTCAAAATGCTCTTCAGATCCACAACTCTGTTCAGATTTGTTGACTGCTGTACACTTCTCTCTCTTGGACTGGTTCCACTACCTGTTAGCAGCTCTCCTCAGCAGATGCCATGGCTCTGACATCTCTAACATTTTGGGTTCTCTAAGGCAATCCAGGCTTCAATTTCACAGTTTCACTTAATTGGCTTCTACTTCGCCTCCACTCAGGGAGACCCTGACACATTCCTGGCTTCCACGGCTTTATTCCAGAACTCCTTTCTTCTATCCCTCAACTCTGAAAGAACTACGTGGCCAGAGCTGTCAAGTTCTGCTTCTCACCGGGGCTGGAACATGGACCCCTTGCTCAATTACATCTTCACTGGCTTCCTGTCCTTCACTGCCTAAGCTTGGCTGCCCCGAAGCTTGCTCTGCAGACCAGGCTGGCCTCAAACTCAGAGATCTGCCAGCCTCTGCCTTCCCAGCACTAGGATTAAAGGTGAGCCCCTTTAATCAGTTCCTTTTCACAAGATGGAAACTTAGCTGGGTGTGGGATCTTGTCCTGAGGTCACCACTCTCTATATTCCATTTCTCAATCTGTTTATCTCCTTGAACACAGGATTTAGCTCCACTAACGACACAGCAGAGTCTATACCAGATTGTTTTGAGATTTTCTCTGCCAATGTAATCAATACAAAACTCTTCACTTTAGCCTCAGGCAGACACGTTGGACACAGGCAAAGGCATCCACGCTCTTTAGTAAAATATCACAAGAACAATTTCTAGGCAGCATACTAAAATTCTTCTCTGAAACCTCTTGAGCCAGTTCCCGACATTTCAAATCATTGTCAGCACCACTTCCTTCCATGTTCCTACAAGGATGTCCCATTAAGCTTGGCTTAAAGCACACTCCACTGCTTTTGTAACCTAAAGTACCAAAGTCTGAATTCCTACAAACAAAAGCATGGTCTGGCTATCACAACAATACCCCAGGTCCCTGATACCAATTTCTGTTTTAGTTAGGGTTTTTATTTCTGTGAAAAGACACCATGACCACAGCAACACTCAAAGGAAACATTTCATGGGGTGGTTCAGTCCATTATCATCATGATGGGGAGTATGGCAGTGTGCAGGAGGACACGGCGCTGGAGCTGAGTGTCCTACACCTTGCAGGCAACAGGAAGTCAACTGACTGTCACACTGAGCAAAGTGAGCAAAAGAGACCTCAAGTCCCACCCCCACAGTGACACACTTCCTCCTACAAGGTCACACCTCCTACTAGTGCCAATCCCTTTGGGGGCTTTTTCTTTCCAATCATGAAAGATGATTTCTGGGAAGTAGAATCACTCTACTGAAGACACCCCAGTGACCCACACGTCCTCACTAGATGAAACCGGTTTAGAAACTAAAATCGCTGAGAGGTTAACTGCACATTTCAAAATCCAAGAGTTCCCGAGACACAAAACAAATCAGGAAACTTCCCATTAAAGAAAAGGGAAACTGAGGGGATGAAATGGGAAAATTTCTCAGTAGAAAAATGGTAAGGAGAAAGAATTAAAGGGAAAATTTTCCCAATAGAAGGGAAATGTTCAGTTGTTGGCCTATGGCTCCACTTTGTGGGGGATTTGAAGAACTGTTGCCTAGGGTCATAAGGACGCATCCGCAGGTGTTCCCAGTTACTCTGCAGCGAATGCCTGGCAAAGATCAGGCTATGTTCAGGTTGACTGGAGACGACAGATATGAAAGATCTGAGAGAATCAAAGCAAGCGGAATGCACTCACCCTATGTAAGACAGGTTTTAAACAACTGGGCTACTCAGAATAGAGTTATTCTGCAAGAATGGAAAGAGCCCATGGTAGCGATGCTAGCAGCTAGTCCTCAATTATAATGGCTTACTTGGTGGAGAGAGGGAGCAGCAGCCAAGGAACAGTGTAATCAGACTAGAGTACTGAATATAGTAAAGGGCCAGTTATTAGGAGAGGGTCAGTATCTTAATCTGCAAAGCCAAATGCAGAACAATGTCATCTAGCAGCTTTTAGGGTGCGGGATAAGGTTGAGGAGCTAGGGAAAAGATCTATCTCCTTCACAAAAATCACACGCAGTGCAGGGGAAGTCTACACTGGCTTTTTGCAAAGATTAACTTCAGCAGTGCACAGAACAATAGCTGATCCATATGTTCGAAAGGGCAGTGCACCACGCCTGCCTGTGCTCTATGTGCTACCATACAGTTTGCGAGATTCGGGCAAGGGGCTGGAGGTGGAAACACACAAACACACAGACAGAGAGACAGAGAAATGGACCTCTAGTCACTGGTAAGAAGCCCCTTATTCAAGAGCACCACAAAAGCTTACATACCCAACAGTCAGGTGGGCTACCAGGTGAAAATCTTATCCTCTGATCCTCAAGGCAAGGCAATCTGTGCTCGTGAAGCAGAGCTGGTAAACAATTTTAACACAGCTTTTAGTAACTCAAATCAGAAGGAAAGTAAAGCTCTCTAGCAGGGAAAAGCAGCTGGAGGTCAGGACTCCAAATGGTCCCCACAAGAAAGGTTCTAGTCGAGTCTTTGGCTTTTGAGAATACTGCTACAGATACCAAAAGGCTGTAAGGCCCTTGAAGGCTCAGGGTGCTCCTTCAGAGGAATGGATAAAAGCTATTGCCAATACTAGATCCACAGAATATAGCTGTGCAAGCAGTAAAGGCCTTAAATCCCAGAATACAAGATGTTTTAACTGTGGGAATTTGGGACATTTAAGGAAAGATTGTTATCATTCTGTTACTCAAATGAATGCCTCTTCAGAGAATAATCCAAGCCTCAGCCCCCAGGAATTTGTAATCGATGTGGGAGAGGTAAACACTGGACTACCAAGTGTGGATCAAAGAAAGATGGATACGCATGGTCACCCTTGGCCTTGGGAAACTGGCCTGGCTCTGGGACCAGTGGCAAACAACACCAGCTACCGATTTCCTGTCCTCAGTGGTATGGGTCTTCAACAGAACCAGCAAGGGAACATAGACTCAGCACTGGAGATTCAGTGCGTGCTACCTCAGAAAGTGCTGCTTTAGAGTTAGCAGTGGGCAGGCATCTAACTTTGTCCCCACAAATCTCTTGTTATAAGATTGCCACTGGGGTGTATGGTCTCCTTCCCCAAGAAACAGGAGGAATTAATTTTTGGTAGAAGCAGTCTAACATCTCAAGTATTTATTGTACACCCAGGAGTTATAGATGAAGATTACCAGGGGGAAATTAAGATTATGGCATATGTAAAAGGGATATACAAATAGAAGCTAGTGATAGAATCGCCCAATTGCTGTCACTCCCATATTTAAAAGGCAACACAGCCTCAGTGAATAGGACAGGAGGATTTGGAAATACTGGAAAAAAGGTATTTTGACAAATTGTCATTGATGTTGAGAGGCCTAAATTAAAGGCAAAAGTAAATGGGATTGAGATTGAAGGACTATTGGATTCTGGTGCTGATGGGTCTATACTTTCACAAGAATCCTGGGACCCCAATTGGCCTGTACAAGAAGTCTCCACTCAGTTGTGGGTATTGGAACCTTATCTCAGGTAAACCAGAGTGTAGAATGGATTGAAAGTACAGGGCCAGAATGACAAGCCAGGATATGTGGCTGATATGGCCATGAATCTATGTGGGAGAAATTTTGACAACAATGGGGAGCTCAAGTTAATATTCCTTCAATTTCAGAATCTGATCATAATCTGGTGCTTAAATTGGGATATATTCCTGGAAAGAACTCTGAGAAGAATTGAGAGCAGGTTTTACAAAAGCAAGACAGGACAAGAACTGGATATCCAAACTGAGAGTTGGGGCCACTGTTGCTAGCCCCACTGCTCTCCCTTTCAAACGGCTAAGTAAGGAAGCCTGTATGGTGGAGCAGACCCCCAACTAAAGAAAAAGTGCAGGTGCTTGAGGGACGTGTAAAAGAAAAGTTAGAAGCTAAGCACATCGAGGAAACCACTTGTCCTTGGAACTCTCCTGTATTGGTAATAAAAAAAGAAATCTGGAAAATGAAGAATGGTAACTGATCTAAGAGCTGTTAATAAAATAATTCCACCTATGGGATCTTTACAGCCTGGGATCCCTTTACTTTCTTTATTGCCCCAACTGGCTATTTTTTACAGGATCACTTCTTTACAAGAACTAGAGAAGAATTTGTCTTTCCAGTGCCTATTTATAATAATGCCTAGCCTGTAAAGAGATATCAATAAAAGTATTTTCTTGAAACATTGTTAAATAGTCCAGCATTGCGTCAATATTTTGTAAATCAACCATTGGAAGTGGTACTTAAGCAATTTCCTCAACCTATTATGTATCATTATATAGATAATATCTGATTGGCTGCTTCTGATACAGATGCCTTAGAAAGAACGCTTAACGCAGCACAGAAACATTTACCCTTTTGGGGATTACAAATTCCTCTTGGAAAAAAATGCAAAGGATTTAAATTAAATAACCAGAATTCAGCCACAAATGGTACAGATTAGAAAAATAATCTCACTCTGAGGGAAATGCTCGTTAAACAGAAGGCGGATGTAAGGACGCCCAGAGACAGCCTGCATAATGCTTTACTAACTTTTAATTTTAAAACATTTAAATGCTGGTGAAACAGAAGCAACAGCTCCTGAAAGACATTGGATTGTGGGGAAAAAAATACTGAATCAAATCAGCCCATGTGTTTCAAATGATTTTAACACTACAACAGTGCGGGAAAGTGTTGACTTAGGGCCGAGGCTAGTCTTCTGTTTCCACAGGAAATAAAAGATTGCAGATCTCATCAAAACTGATGAAAATCCAGCACAGCCAGGAGGAGTCTCTCGTGCTTCAGCTGCTGAGCCGCCTGTGGGAAACAAAAAGCCTTAGGAGCAGACAGCAAATCCTCCCACCTGGGGGCAGCTGAAGGGTTAGTGTGACAAACGGGAGGGGAAGGACAAAAACCCTGAGTGTTGCAGATCTGTTCCTCGCTATACTGACTTGTGGTAATTATACAGGTGACAGGGACACTCTATACACGCTGACTTTTATCCCCGGTACTCCAATAACACAGCAGTGAATTAGGGAGATACAGATATTCCTGTAGGGAATATCTTCATGGCCACCTGGTCTATATGACCACAGAGGCCCTTCTCAGTCAATGGAGGAGGGCAGAGTGACTGACAATTACACTGTGGGAGTGCAAGGAATTCCTATTTGCACATGAAATGGAGCTCAATGCCTAAGTATAACTTCTCAAGTACGGCTGGGCTGTCTGCAGTCAATACTACCCGAGATTATCGTCACAAGTCTTATATGCTTCAGGCATCTGGTGGTAAAGGGCTGGAGTTTAGTGCCGCTAGTTCCATAAATCTATCGTTCTGTGAGATTCGCTTTACTAACAAGGAATCTGATTGGGCGCACTGGCAACAGTGTAAGAATGAGAACCCTTGAGTGTTAATTGGTGTCTCCCAAGAATATATCATAGACTGCAGTCCTTATGGTGCTGCTCGAGGAAAATATTCTCAGAGCTAAGATGGAAACTGGATAAACTGAATGGAACTGTGGAAATTAGCGCTTCTGTTAATCAACCTATCCAATGGCACAGAATTGGAATGGCAAATCCTCTCCTGCAATTGGCAATTCAGTTCAGACTGACTTGTGGAAACTGGCAAGTGCCTTCCATCCTCTTAATGTGTGAGAAGGAAAATTAAACATTAAGGATGATAAATACAATTTGTCTTTTAGACGGAATCAAAGCCATCCTTTTATGGCGTGTGTATCATTACCTTACTTACTACAGAAAGAGCCTGCATAATACCACCCTAAAAATTACATCTCGTAATTAAAACTCGTGAATGCTGTACCCTTCATATCTGCGTTAACTTTAGCATGGTTTTAAATGTGACCTTTGGGAGTTTATATATTCTTAGAGCAAGGCCAGCAATCTAGATACCAGTGAGGTGATGATTCTGGTTCAGAAGCTGAGAGAATATTGAAGATAACACATCAAATGCCTGGACTGGTTGTTGCAGTTATTCTGGAAATGATAGCACTGACATACATCTACAGCAACAACAGCTGGAATAGCGCTTCATAAAGAATTCCAAACTGCTGAATTCATTAGAGACAGGCATAAACATTCAACAGAACTCTGGAATTAACAAAATAAAATTGGTAATGAGATAGTGAATGAATCACCTGAGTTAAGGCAAGCTGTTATATTGTCAGGGAGTCAGTTAGAAAGTTTGAGGGAGCAGATAAAATTGAAATATGATTGTAATGTTTCTTCTTATTGTATTTCACCCTTAAGATTTAATGGATGCAAGCATGATTGGGGAAAGGTTAAGATGCATTTGATGGGTCACCCTAATTCTTCTCAAATGGTTTATTATTTATAGAAAGAAATTAAGGAAACTTTTGCAAAGAAGTTACCTGATAGGATAGGAATGTATACTATGGAAAGTCTTGCAGATACCATAGCATCACTCACCCCTATGAATCACTTTAATAGAATTCTTATTGTAACAGTGTTGCTCTTGTTCTAACAATAGCAGCCTTACTAGTTTTAAAATGTGTTTCTGGCATACTTACGTAAGATTGTAATACAGCTAGATAGAAAAAAGGCTGTATGCATTGTGAGGCTGCATAACCTTCAAAATAATTAAATTTTGAATAAAAGAAAGGGGTTTCTTTAGTAGAGTTTCCTGTTGGCCTTGCACCAGAGTTAACTCCATTAACCCCACTGGGCCACAGATGACCTGGCTTCAGAGTTAGCACCCAGCCTAATCCATCCTTTGTGTTACAGAAACCTTTCGTTTCCCTATGTGAATCTTGTCTGAGAGTTTCCCATTGATGCAAAGCCTATGCCAAACTTGGTTAGGGGGCAACCCAACCAAGAAAACCAGGGTACCCTTCTGAACCAGGTGTTTGCACTTGGTATTGTGTTTTTGGAAGCTCCATTCAAGGTTTTGAGCATATGGAAATTAAGTGACTAAAATGTAAATATGGGAAAAAGCAAAAATGCCCTGGGTGAAGGGAGAATGCTTCAGTCTACCATGGCTTGGGATCCCTACAGCTGCAAAGACTAAATTCTTTCTCAGGTGTCTCTTAGTCCTCGTTTCACGGCCGTGCACAAACTCACACATCCAGCCGCGACATCTGCATCACCCTGTCCAGTGGCTGCTTCTCTACCATGTGTCTAACCTCCATGCCTGCTAAACTGGCATGACTCTTTTCCATCTATCTTCCCTTGTCTTCCTCTGGGCAGCTGCTGAGGTCACAGTTCGCATGCCCAGGTGTTGTTTTCTTTAAAATTCAGGTAAAATTGTCTTTGATATTCTGTTTGAGTTCATTCTTAAGATCTCTTATTTATGAGAGAGACTAAGTACGTTCGCCAAGACGAGACTCTATTTCCCCTGTATCAGTATACCTACCCTAGGTCCAGATAAATCCGCCCCATCCCTAGTGGATTAGACCTATTGTCATGAAATTTAAGATCAATTGCTCCTTTGCAAGAGGAGTTGATTGCTGTTGCTTGCCAGGTGGAAACCTTGTTTGACCTCCAAGTGAAAGCATTATCCCTTAACAAGCAAGACCTTCACAGAAGGGGAATCTAACACTTCAGGTTCCAGAAACACACGTGTTGAGTATTCATTACTCAACTCATTATTCATTATTCATGAACTCACGCGAGTTCATCCTCTGCGGGACAGACATATCCATGGAAAACCAACCACAACTATCGGCACTACTCCAGGGTGTGCCCTGTATCTTGTGGGAGAGCCACACATTCTTCATGGATATAGGAAGAGACTTTTCAATTAGTCATTAATTCAACCAGAGTCGTTAAGTAGTTGCTTCTCAGTGGGGGAGTACGGATGCAGTCAGAGAGGCTCCTGCTGTCAGCCAAGCGGTTTGTAGAAGGAATTCCTCCATTAGATACAGTACAGTAAGGACGTTATGTTGGTGAAAATGGCATTCTGCCAACCCGATTTGCGATGATGCTGACGGAAAACAGAAACATGCATACAAGAGAAGTGTGCATACCCTAGTGATCATGAAACTCACGTCTAAAGTTACCACCCAGTAACAGACACTGCCGAAAGCTGACTGCTTGCTTGGACATTTTTGCTTATTATATTCCAGCAAATGCTTCGTGTTGATGTGTCTTGTTGAAACATTAGACATACAATAGCAGCAATAGTTAAACTTTTCTTGGTGAGAAGAAATTTAATTTGTTGAGGTCACATACCCCCCCCCAAAGGCTTTTTACTCATCATGGAGCATTAGGTGAGCTTTTCAAGCAGACTATTTTTAATCTTTCTAGCACGCAGATGAAGCATTCCTTTAAAACCCACTGTGCTCAAAGTCTATGCCTATTCCAAATAATCTATTCAAATTTCTCCTCCTCATCTGTTCCTTAGTCTTTTTCTTCTGGCGGAGCATTGGACGAAGCTTTAGCTGGAGAGTTGGGACAGACAAATCACCATCCCCTGTTTTTCAACAAGGAAAGAAGAAGAACTGTCTGGCAGCTCCATGCTGTCCTGTTTCTTCCTTTCTAATTCTCCTTAATAGCTTATAAGAAACTTCCAGTGACGTCATTGCTTAGGCTGAGGGAGTGAACCCCAATCGGAGTGAGTACCACGGCAATCTGAGACACCTAATTGTCTAAGTCTGCATTGTTTTCAGGGTTTACTTGAACCTAGCATTGCACACATTGTTTTGATAATAGAGCACTGTTCTATCTACCCAATTTAACTCCTTGGCAACTTCCACAATAGACAGTAATAGACAGTAGTGCACCAGGGATGCTTTCTTAAACGGAAGAGCTATTTTTACAAGCAAGCAAGGCTAGTGTAATGTGGGCTTTCTTGTCGAGGATTTTCAGAGCATCGTGCAAACTGTCCATGGACCACAGGCCTTAGGCAAAGGTGCATGGGCTTACTGAAGTGGAATAAGCTGGATGTTGAGACAAGGATTCCATTTTGAGGAGATAATAATCTTTCTAAAGTCATTTAGCGTCTGGGAATAGATATTCAAAAGCGAATCCTTAGACACTAGGACCAGAAATCTCAACCTTCAGTGCATTTATAAGTGGTACCAAGGGGCAGGTTAACATACAGATGCTGGCACAGTTGTTATGGAGTTGCATCTGAGCTCCCAGGTTTCTCAGAGGCCTTGTAGTTAGTGTCAACACCAGCCCTAAGCATGTTTCCTGAGTAGCACGACCCAACACAAGCGACCTGGTAGATTATAGATATCTAATACCTGGGTGCAGAGCAGGGATTGAAACAGTCTCTCCAATGGAATGTGAACGAGCGAGCCTGTTCCTGGTCCGCAGGGATGACATGTCCCTGTCGTTTCTCCATTTCTCATGTGGTTCGCAAGAATCTTCTCCCAGAAACTGAGGTCAAGTGGGGACAGGGAGAAAGCTGTCTGCGTCCTTCCTTCCTTCCTCACACGAATCTCTCCTCCTCCCAGCCTACTTTCCAGTTCATGTCTCCTTGTCCTTGTCCTTCTTCTTTCCTGCTTCCCTCCCATCTTCTTCTCTGTTGAACTCCTAGAATGAAAGGAGTATGAGGGAACAGAGAAAACACAGACAGGCAGATTCTTTATATTGCGGAGGACAGTTTGATGATATCAAAGCTGCAACCCGGCAGATCCGGTTACTTCTTCCCTTTCAAACCTTATTTAGAAATGTTTTACCCAGGCACAATTTTGTTACAGGGATCCTACCAGAGACAGCCGCACCAATTCTAGCCAGCTGAAACTAGCTCAGGTATTTAGGACCTAAGTGTAGTACCAAGTGTTTAGAGTAAGGGTTTTTAAAACCCAAAACCACATCCTGGCATCTCATTCCGCAGATGCAAAGGAAGAAACTGGGACATTTTCATCTCGAGTTTCTGGAATAGAGCTGGGTAATTTTCCACGGGGCATCCCTTCCCAGATCAAATTCCAGTAGTTAAACGTAAAATGGCCTCGGCAGGAACAGCAAGAATACAAGATGGAGGAACTGCTGCACTGACTCGCTCTTTACATTTGAAAAATGTTACACTGAATGAATTCTCTTCACTTAGCTTTCATCAGAAAGATTCAATGTTGCTATTTTGTTTTCTAACCCAGAGGAGAGAGACAAGGCAGAACAGTAAAAACGGGAGACCAGAACAAAGCTTCATGGCCAATTCTGCCATATTATTTATTCAACTGTGGGAATAGCCCCAGCTTAAATGTATTCCTGCGTCTGTGCCTTTCTACACACCCGTTCTTTCTTAAAAGGCAGGCTCCCTTCCCTTGCTTCTTGATTTTGGGTTCTACCACATGGCTTGTTTTAACTACTAGGACGTCAGAACATTTGATGTTCTACATCTGTTGCATTTTCCTGGGCTCTGGGGATTATGCAGCAGGTACTTTCCCCATTGACCATATCCTAGGCCCTAGAGGAATTCTCTAAGGAAAGTCTTACACGTGAAACTCTATCAGCGTTTGCTTCGGAGAAAATGAACGAGAGGACACTCTCTCAGCTGGAGTTTGTTTACCATCGCCATATGCCATCTTCCATTGTGGTCCGGCTTCTATGACAATGGAGCCCCCATCCTTGCGAGGAATTACAGGTGTCCTGGAGGCCGACCTTCTCACTTCCGTAGAGATAGTGAGGACTAGACTGGTCTACTCAGTTGCGCGTTCCTCTTGGGATAAGTTTAGATGCCAAATTCAAGCACAGCCCATCAGTGAGCAGATTGTCTGCTCTTAAGTAAGGCAAAAAGACTTGCTTAATCCACTGAGAACAAAGGGATTGAGAATAAGGATTTTGTGGTAGAATTATCAGCTGATATTCTTTTTTTTTTCCTTTTTTGGTTTTTCGAGACAGGGTTTCTCTGTGGCTTTGGAGCCTGTCCTGGAACTAGCTCTGTAGACCAGGCTGGTCTCGAACTCACAGAGATCCACCTGCCTCTGCCTCCCGAGTGCTGGGATTAAAGGCGTGCGCCACCATCGCCCGGCTCAGCTGATATTCTTTTAACTTTTAAACCAATATAGTAGATATAAAAAATGGCTTAGCCAATCAGTGAAGCTTCCAATGGCACTTAGGATAATTCTGCTATAATTTGCAATATTGAAACTTTAAAAGCTAAGAGAAATAGTATTCCAGGTATTTGCATTTTATTTCATAGCCGAAGGGTTTTTTGGTTTGTTTCTTTTGTTTTTTAATGGAGAAAAAACAATATTTTGTGGTGTTATGTCTGGACCTCTCCACTGAACTATCCTCATTGTAAATGTTGAAAGAAAAAAAAATTTCTTTTCTTGTCGTTAGAGAAAATATACTAAGAGTTAAGGCAAAACCTTGGAATGATAGCTTCATTAATTACTGAATATTTTGTATAGTGTATAGCCAAGCAATTTGTCATGATATACAGCTCATGAATATTGCAATAAAGGCGTTTAAAATCTATCTGACAATATTTCATGATTTCTCTGAAAATACTATAGTTTTGAAGTGAGATTTCACAGCTATGAAACTTTTTTTCTAGCATCTGTGATTTGCCTGAATCTATTCATAAGAGAAGCACACATTTTTTTATTATACTGAGGGTTGTTCAAATACATCCAATTTGCATCCCCACATTTGAATTTCACATATTTAATTTACGTTTCCTTTCATCGATCTCTCTGGCTCCTTAAAAAGATGAAAAATGACATGTATATTTTTGGATGATTCTTAGCTACGTTTCCCAGAAAGTTTGCCTAATTTGGAAGATTATATTATCTTTTCTTTTGAAACACATATGGACCCAGTAGAGTGTCTAAACATTTAACATCCTAAGTAATTTTTTAATCTATTCCAAAACCTCTTGCTTGAAGGGGTAATTGTTTCTGTTTTCTTCATGTGGGGTTGCTTCCCTATCTTCAGTACAGGCACTAAAGGGCCTGCCTGTTAATTTAAAGTAGTGTTAATATTTAATATTTTATTTGAATATTAATACGATTCCTCGATAGTCTTTCAGAATCCCTCGCAGGCAGCCCTGTGTTCTCAAGGAAATCATTCATTTTGCTTAACAGGAACTCATTGGACATTTACCATTTGCTATAAGAATGCAGGTGGAATCCTCTAGAATACTGGGCTTTCTTTCTACACTTGGAACAAGTCGCAGTGTGCCGTGAGACCCGATCTTTCACGGGACTAGAGATGCGTGCGCTCTCTGAATAACGCCTGATGGCTTGTCACAAACATTATCACACTGCTCCTTCTTCATTGTTACAAATAAACATTTCCCTTGGCAGCTCTACTTTCCCCAGGAATTTTCTACTTGAAGTTGTCTTCCCCTTGGGTAGGGCTGGGCTCCTGTCCACTTTGTGTCTTGACGGAATGTTTTTTTTCACAAACTCTCCTTAATGTATAGATTCTAATAACTCACTTTAGGGGTGTCTAAGGACTCAGAACCAACTGAAGTATCTGGCTACATCCTAATTCAGCTTTATGCAGATCAGCCCTCTTACCGAAACAGAGCATCAGCTGGCAAGGCCCTGGAGAGAAGACTGGATAATTCATTCTGATTCAGACCCTCTCGAACTGCCGTTGTCATCTTCTTATGAGCTTGTTTTGTTACCCAGAGCAGAGCTAGACACTGCTCCTGGCCTGCAGCAGGCATTCATTAAGTGGAAGCCTGAACTGGCTTTCATTTCCTGTCTTAATGATGACTGAATGGTGGTGACTGTGGAGTTCGTTTTTGTGATCACGTCTGTAGACTTTCCTCGTTAACACACTCCAGAACAAGACCATTTCACCGCTTTCACTTTCACCGTGTGCTCTATGCCATCACCATGTCACGAGATATTTGCTACAGCCCTAGCTCTCAACATGCTGGCCTACTGGCATCCCCAGTGCAGATCAATCTCCTTAACTCCCTGAGCTCTTTGTACTTGGCTCATTTATTGCTTCTTCCTTGTCTTTAGTCACCGTTACTTCCCCAATGGATCGCACCCTGTTGGCCAATTTCCGATTCGTAGGGGGCACACCTTACTTCTGCCGCTTCTTTTTCTTATGGTATTCTACATTTCCTCCCACTGAACAGTGCCCAGTCTCTTGGCTAGAGTTACGTTCATCGCCTCTTCTTCCACTCAAGGGTAGGCTTTAACTCACTGTCCTCCATGCCTCTAACTGACAGCAATGCCAAGAATACACTCTGGGCTGTAATCAGCTCTGAGTCAGTGTAGACAGAAAAGAAGACAGATGGGCATCTTCTCTACGTTGAGAAGACATAGAGAGGGGATTTCAGAATATGCAAATGGATTTTGCCACTTTGTTTGATTCTCTCCTGGAGCTGAATTATGAGCTGGAATGGGAGAGTTGTACTCAGAATTGTAGCGTCTCCATGTGCCTTGGCATCCCTCCTCAACCACACTCTTGTCTCAGGACTAAGCCGATCCTGCACACAGTCTATGATAAAACCTATTTATCTCATTCAGATACCCAGTGAGAAGGCCGGATAGACTTGACGAATTATCTTGGTAAGTGAAAACGATAGTGAAAATTAATTAAAGGATAACATAAAAAGGCAAAATAACAGAATGTAGTTCTGATTATTAACCCAGTCTTTTGGGGTTTCCAGAAGAACCACACTGTTTTCTTTAATCATAATAATTCTATTTTATTCAAAATAAATTTCTACCAAGTCTCATATTCCTTTATTATATATAAACATAATTTTAGATAATCTTCATTATGGGAAAGATTGAATAGGAGAAAGAAACATTTCCAAATAAGTCTAAGTCTGACGGGAGAGAAACCATTTGGTAGAAATTGTGCAATATTAATGGTATGTGCGTGGGTGAGCTTGGAAAAAGAGTTGACTCAGTGATCCAGGGAGCTGCAATATACCTGCCATTAGGTCAACGCTTTGTGGTGGTTGCCAAGTGACAACCTTTGCTCCATCTAGAAGAGGTGGGTTTGGCAAACTTACTGTGTTTTAGGAGGGTTGTGCAAGGATCAGAGTTCACGTTCCATTGAGAAAATGCCTCTGTTTATCAGATTCAGAAGGGGAAGCTTGAAACAGTCTCAAAACTTCGTTGTTTTTATTTTTTGTAAAAACATATGATAATTATTCATTAATTTTAAACAGAAGATCATTAAATAGTCAAAGACAAGTAAGCTATAGCTGGATGTCACCCTGTCTAGTTTCTGTCTCCCTTTGTGGAAGCATTCCTATGCAGCTTTCATCATGCCAATGGTCACGATTCCAGTTCTCGTCCACCTCTTTGGAGATGACAGCTCTTCATCTACAAAGACCTTCCAGAGTTAGCAAAAAGTCACAGAAAAACTAAGGAAATAAGTGTAAGATTTTATTAGTTTGTGAATTTCATTAGTTTTCATTAGAATAAAGTTTATGAGAATTTCATTAGTTAGTCTCTTTAAAGATGAGAACAATTTGAAAAAAAATCATAATTCCATTTATCGTTACCTTCTCAAATTCTTAATGTTTAATCAGTATTCATGGAAAAATTAATAAGGGGGTCCATAAGAAGAACAGAATTTCATGATGTGAGATAATATTGTAATTGCTCCTTGAATACATGATCACTCGGATGATGGGACTGTGTCAAAAAATGAATCTATTTCCTAATGAGGATTTAGTATATAGTCCAATAGGCAGATGAAGAATTTCAAGAGGAAAGACTCTTATATTCAGACCCACGAGACCAATAGAAACATCATATAAACATGTTATATATTTTTGAGAAACTCTCGCTCAATCTATCATGTTTAATGTCTGCCCCTGATATTTTCTCCAGTAAGCCTGATAGAAGACTTAATTTGCATTCTGGGAATAGTAAATTATAGGGGAAGCAAATACTGTTTCAAACATCATATCCCATGTTATAATCTTATATTTCGATGTGCTGCTGTGGTTTGGACAAGTGACCTCCCTCCACAGGTCAGTGAGTTAAGGGCTTTGTCCCCAGCTTGGCCTTACTGGGAGGTGAGACACCTTTAAGAGGTGGGGGTTAGAGGACTGCCCTTGAGCAGTGTCCAGGCTGTCCCTCGCTTTTTCACGTCCCACGTGATATGATGTTGCTCCTGCCTGCACTCCCTGTCTTAATGCCTCACCTCACCACAGGCCTTAGGTAGCGGTGATGAGAAGAGGAAGGGGACCCACGTCTCCATCCTTCATGAAGCTATTGATTCTGCTGGCAAAGGAATTAAGAGTTTTCTCTAGTGCAGACACCCTGGGTATACATGCTGGACCCTGGCTCTTAAATGATCCACAAAGATGCATATTTTAAATACTCCATCACCATCCTGGTACCCACCTAGTCAAGCGTGTGTGGGTCACTGAGAATGTGTTATCAAAGGAAACTTGGCCTCCCAGACGCTCCCTCCTGTCACCTCCTGACCAGTGCTCAGCCGTGGTAGCTGGGGAGGTCGTCTCAGTCACAGTGGCCGCGCTAACTGCCCGGCTCACATAGCTGATGAGACTCTGACTGCACCCCACTGCTCCTCAGAAGACACGGCATCTGAGATGCTGCCCTGCTGCTCCGCTGCTCCAACCCCTCTTCCGCATGCCTATCTCTTTATTCGGCAATATTTTAAGATACCTTTTACATTAGCTCATTATATTTCATAATTTGAGTTTGTTTTGTTTTTGTTTTCTGTCTTCACAAACAAACAAACAAACAAATAAATAAATCCAGCTGTAGAGAGAAAGGAGAAGAGGCTTGATGTGACCTTAGGGGCCATTTTTGTCACCCATCTGTACAGATGGCCAAAATACCTCCAGGGGAAGATGGGGTGCTCCTCATAGGGGTGGGAATGGACAGATATGATTTCTGCAGTCTGCAGGGGAAGCTGGGAAATGTAGTCCTCCAGCAGGAAAGCATCATCTGTTGTAAAGGATGGCATTCAACCCAACTGGTTTGACTTACATCAATACTGCTGATCTGGGCCAAGTCCTACCCTCATAGTTGAACAATATTGTAGTTCAACACCAGGTTTAAAATCAGACTGCTTTATTCCAAGCTTCATTGTGTAGTTTTGTATACGTTTGGATACCTTGAAACATAAAACCAGGAAACATAAGGTTAAAAAGTAAACCACATAGGTTCAAGGCAGACGGGGTCCCAGTGCTGAGAAGGGGACATGAACGTAGGCTCCCACACTTATCAGCAAGTTATCTGCAGCTGATGCTAATGACCAAGGAAAAGTTTGCTTTCTTCAGTGGAATCTCATTGGGTAAATTAACCACACTTCAGGAAGGCCCTATGCCCAGGAGTGGTTGGCCAACACACCAACATATAACAAACTCAGTGACATTTTTAAAGACATTTTGCTTCATTTTGATTGTATGTTTTTGTGGGGTTTGTGTGTCTCTGTGGTGTGGGTTTTTTTTTAATTGTTCATTTTGTTGTTGTTTGTTTTGTGGAGTTGGGTAGGTGGGGAGGCAGGGAGGATCTAGGAGGAGTAGGGGGAGGGGGAATGCATGATCAGAATGGAGCATAAAAGTTAAAATTAAAGGCGTGCGCCACCAGCCGGGTCTACAAGAGCTAGTTCCAGGACAGGAACCAAAAAGCTATGGAGAAACCCTGTCTCGAAAAAAAAAAAAAAGTTAGAATTAAAATTTAAAAAGGAAGCTGGGTGTGGTGGCACAAGCCTTTAATCCCAGAACTTGGAAGAGAGAACAGGATCTCTGTGAGTTTAAGACCAGCCAGGTCTACATAGCAAGTTCTAGGACAACCAGGAGAACATAAAGAGACCTTGTCGCAAAACAAATAAAAATATAAAAGGCAAGAAAAGATAACAAAAAATTAATGCTTAAAACTGTTCTTTAGAGTATGAGGAAAACTTAGGTGAATGTAAATACCCTGGCTATTTATCTTTTGTCGTTGTTGTTGTTGGGCATCTAACTGAGGGCTTCGCTGACGGCCATAAGCACCGGCTGTACAGGTGATCCATCATCACCTCCTCTGTGCTTAGTGCTGAGCCTTATGCAGACGTGAGGAATACGCTCAGCCCATCATTTAATATATATCCGGAACTCTCTTTCTTAAATCTTGGTGTTAACCTTTTCCATGTCAGATCAGCTAATAAAGAAGTTGGCTTGGGATGAAGAAGAAATGTTTCCTAGATATTATGACTAGAGTGTTGGTTGGCGCATAAAGCATCAGGGTTTTAAAAAGTATTATTCACTTCCTTTGCTTTGAGAAGGATTCCAAGGGACTTTCCAATTAAATAAAAATTTTTAGTCAACTTAAATTTTATAAAATCACTTTAGAAAAGTTTAAAGGAAGATTCGTTTCTATTTACTGGTAAATATATGGATATATTTTATATAACTTTCTCTCCATTTTTACCACTATTCTCTCTCTCTCTCTGTGTCCTTTATAACACAGCTACTCTTTTCCGGGAGCACCCAGATCTGAACAGCAGAGCAGCCAAGGGGTGCTGAGGCGCCACAGGGCCGCTGGGCTAGCGGGCTGGTAGCTGGCTCTGAGGCTGGGCGGCTGTGGTCTAACGTTGTGCCTCACACAAATAAACTCATGGTATCAGAGCCTTGCACCTAAGACTGGATGCTTTAGCTTTACACTCTAAGTCCCCTCTTTCACTCTTCCTGCTTCTTTCCTTTCTCATCTTCCATCTCCCTCCTTTTTTTCATTTCTTCCAAAATATCTCCAACATTAATATACCAAACAAAGCTCCTCCAGAAGCCTTTGTACCCCAGTTTAAACAATACCGCTGCATGTATTTTCTGTCATCCAAAGTTCAAACACAGTCTGCATTCTATGAGGAGGAGGTCCCTCACTGTCTCCGCAAGCTTCGGGAATCCCCACGAGTTCTCCTACGGCTCTAAAATGACTTGAAAACAAGACCCTCCCCCGCCCCCCAAAGTGGTGTGCCTTAGCACCTTTGTGTGCCACATAACCCTATACTTCAGCCACAGCGCGAACTTGTGCAATGCCCGAAAACGACCTCAAGGGGACAGTATGGCGCAACGCTGCAATGGTGGCGCACGGGAACGTTCAGTCAAACCTCGGAATCGTTTTCGTGTCTAGTTTTCTTTCTGGCTAATGAGCCGTTTCTAGGGGAAAGGTTTCCAAAGGAAAACAGAAGTTGTCCTTTGATGACCTTGCCTTGTCTCCTTTTTTTTTCCCCCTGTCATGCACTAATGGAAAGAGTGCTTCCTGCTGAGTGAGGTTTGGGAGACCACGTTTAGGGTCCAGAACAGTGGATTCCAGATTCGCCAGATTGCTTTGCCTTGATGGCTTTTTTGTTTTTTGTTGTCAGAACTCTGGAGAGGCAGGAAGAAGCTCACTGAGGACCAAGACCTATCCTGGGCCCAGAGCAGAGCCCCGGCTGTGCTCACAGCAGACAGTATGTCAGCTCTGACCCCTTCAGAAACTCCAGACATTCTCAAACCCGTGGGACATTGCTGGGCTGTCATTATGTAGACACTGCGATCACATAATTTTGTTTGAAACTGTTATTTTAAAAGAGGCTTTAGAAATGCATAGCCTTAGGGTATGGGCAATTTAATGAGAACGCGCTTTCTTACAGCACAGAGTTCCTTTTGATAATATAGTTTTTGAAATTTTCTTACATCAGACCTTTTGGTCTTATTCTCCACTACCTCCCTCCAACTCTCCTCAAACGGTTTTACTATTTACCTCTTCCCTCCCAGCTTCATGTCCTTATCATCATCATTATTATTTATTACTAACATTTCTTGACTACTTCTAAAACCATAAGACTATTAAACACAGAAATGTTGGTAGAAAGATACTCTCGCATATGCGCTTATTAAAGATACTTTCTCTGATGTATTCTAGTGCAAGTTATGAGACAGGTGAAATTAATTGTCACATATTGGAAGGTTTGAAGGATGTCAGTCTCAGAAGTTAAAGGAAGGGAGAGAACGGGAGATGTTCTCTGACAGTAGCATCGCTTGCTAGATTCTGAGATAATGTGAAGTTATGTGTCTATAAGATTCAGCAATTCCAACCAGATTGCTGTCTCCCTGCTTCTCACCGGGGTGGTGCCAGTTTGAAGAACTTCCAGGCTTTGAGCTTTCCACTTACTGTGCACGTCATTTGCACCGAGTGTAAGACCCAAGAGATACTTGGATCTCTATATCAGCATAAGGTAACTGATGCAAATCAAACACAAATTTATCATGAAGCTAATGAAGCTTAGGTTCCAGGATCTGTCTCTCTTCCAGGCTCTGTGAGCTGCTGGGGGTTTTAAACTGTTTGGGGACGCAAGCTGCAATTAGGAACTTTTCATGTGAAGAATCTTTCTTGGTAACTTCCTTAGGAAGTCACAGGAAAAAGGGGTTTACTTTCTAAAATGTTTATAATTTACCTGAATTAAAAATAGTTTTTTTAATTTAAAGGTAAGTACACCATTGTGTTGTGTGTGTGTGATCTGTAGTATCTTTCACTAAAATGGGCTCTAAATTTGTCTAATCTGAAGATTAACAAAATCTGCCTCCATTCCTGTATTTAACAAGCGCATATGAAAGAGTGTTGAGATCTGTGATGGAATGTGTGTATTTTCTTGCTTATGCTGTACCCATGATAAGATGGGGGACAGATGGGTGAGCAGTCTGTCTTCACACAGTCATTCCGACTCAGGACGCTGGGCAGCCCTGCCATCCTTAGTCTGGTTCCTGAGGTGACCCGGGGAGAGGAACTTTCAGGAGAGGCCGTGCATGCCAGTTTGGGAGGGGTGCTTGATGTTGATCACAATCCCCTGGATCAGCCCTGTGTCTATTACTAAATGCAGGAGACAGGGAAAGGGCACGCGGCAGGAAGGAGGGGCAAAGACAGATTTGGGGTGATAGTATAACAAAAATGTGTGTGTGTGTGTGTGTGTGTGTGTGTGTGTGTGCAGGCGTGTGTGTTCTGGCCACATGTCAAGGTCAGCTGTCTACCTCTATCCCTCTCTCTTTCTCTCTCTGAGACAGGGTCTCTCACGGAGCCTGGAGATCATCAGTTCAGCTACACTCATTGTCCTGCGTGCTCCAGGCCTTTCTTTATCTCCATAGCACTGAGATTATTTATTCACATCATGGTCACCAGTTGTTGTTTATTTTATTTTATTTTTTTCATATGAACATTGGCGATGAAACACAGGTCCTCAGGTTTGAGTGGCAGAGCTCTCCCCAGCAAAGCCAACCCACCAACCCATCCTAAGACATTTCTGTGTGTAGCTGAGGCACAGTTTGCACCTTGTGTGCCCTTTTGGCTGATATAACCATTTTAATGAAGCATGGAAAAACGTTCAAAAATTGGCCTGGAACAGGATCTAAAATTTTAAGCTAGGATATATGCACTTGATAGATAGTGGCTGAAAACACACGGACTTAGTTTTTAATTTGATTTCACTATAGAATGCCTACTGACGACCCAGACGTCATACACTGTAGACTTCAGAACGTGAAGACATCATTGGCAGTGTGTCACTGGCAAACAGGAACCTTTAGGCCGATCCTCTTGTGATTGAGGTCAGGGGAGTCCCGGGCAAGAGCAATGCTACTGACCCAACCCAGTCCCACACTGTTGAAACAGGGAATGCATGTTCTGAAACAACAGAGAATTGTGTGATTTAACATGTTTGATTGCAACCACAGTAAGGATTGATGGAGCATATAGTGAGGTCGTTGTGAACAGAATGGGTAGTTAGGATGCACAGAGAAGCCAGACTCCAAAGTAAGAGATTTCCAAGGTAAATTAATGTTGATGTCCCTTCCTGGAATGAGATCTACAACATTTAACTTAGGGATTTTTGTGTGAACCAGACAACACGGGGTAATCCATGGCTTCTGTTCAGTGTAACGTACATTGAGACCCTATCAGAGCCTTGCTACTATTTGTAACTACCATAGTAATTTTTCCTTTATGATTCCATCCAGATCAACAGTATCCTATAGATGTCTAGAAATATGTTTGTCTGAAAGCAGTTTTATAAAGACAGGGATGTTTCGTTAGGGTTAAGCCTGTGGAGATCTTAACTTTCAATGGAGAATGTGATTTCTAGAAAAGCAGTAGGGGCTTAAGGCAGGTCAGATCAGGAATGTTAGCTGCTTTTGTATTTAAGATAGAAATCTTATTTGTCTTTTCTTATTTCTTTAAAAACTCTCATTAAATCAAGAGATTAACATTTGCAAATTAATGTGGTTTTCATTCTTAATTTTATACTTTCTTTTTATGATTATCAGTACTCTTATTTTTTAATTTTTATATTTGTTTTACATACCAACCACATTTACCCCGCCCTCCCCTATTCGTCTTCCCCTTGACTTTTCCTCCCCATTGTATCAAGGCTGAGCAAGCTATCCCACCATAGGGAGTGGGCTCCAAAAAGCCAGTTCATGCACCAGGGATAAATGCTGGTCCCACTGCCAGGGGTCCTACAGAAAGACCGAGTGACACAACTGTCACCCACATGCACAGGGTCTAGTTCGATCCCATGCAGGCTCCTCAGTGATCAGTCCAGAGAGTCTGTGAGCTCCCACTAGCTCAGATCAGCTGTCTATGTGGGTTTCCCCATCACGATCTTGACACCCACACTCATATAATCCCTCCTCCCTCTCTTCGACTGGAATCCAGGAACTTGGTCCTGTGCTTGACTATGATCTCTGCATCTGCTTCCATTAGTTACTGGATGTAGGTTCTATAATGACAGTTGGGGTAATCACCAATCTGATTACAGGAGAAGGCCAGTTCAGGCACCCTCTCCACTATTGCTAGGAGTCTTAGCTGAGGTCATCCTTGTGGATTCCTGGGAGTTTCCTTAACCCCAGACTCCTCCCTAACCCCATCATGGCTCCCTTTGTCACGACATCTTCTCCCTAACCCCATCATGGCTCCCTTTGTCACGACATCTTCTCCCTAACCCCATC
>NC_022009.1:122824595-122827627 GCF_000317375.1 Microtus ochrogaster | reverse complement strand
ACACATACACACACATCATGTCATGTATGTGAATGTGCACACACATCATGCCGTGTATGTGAATGTACACACACACACATACACACACATACACACACATACACACATACACACATCATGTCATGTATGTTAATGTACACACACATATCATGCCGTGTATGTGAATGTACACACACACACATCATGTCGTGTATGTGAATGTATACACACACACACACACACACACATAAATAAGTCCCTTTCAGATACCCCCAACCACCCAAAATCTAGTTAATTGGGTATTTGTTGTATTCTCCCAAAAGTAGTGGTTGAAGACGAGACTAGCAATAAGAACTTGGAGAAGGTCCGATTAGGAAAACAAAATAAAATTGTTCCTTATAAGGAAAATATTTAAGTATGTATCCTATAAATCACGATATGTCACAAGATTAACGGACTACTGTTTGTGGTGCAGATACTGCACAGCTACCATATTCCACGCTACTAAAACGAGGTCAGTCCACCCCAGGAGAAGGTTGCCCAGGTGACCTTCGGACCAACAAAACCAGAGCACCGACTGCATCACATTACAGGTAAGAGTTGATCAAGTCTCTCTCCTTTCCTGCAGCTGTAGTGGGAACTAGAAATAAATAATTGGAATGATTTTTATCACAGAGTTTTAACCTTCAAGAAGACTATACAAAGCACTTATGCTCAAACATCATTATAGTTCTAATCCCCTCTTAAAGTAAATATGCCAACATCATCACTGTTTAGTTAATAACAAAGAAGGTTTTAAAAAGGCATGCAGTCTTCTGAGATTGAAAATACATGCACAGTTAAGTATATAATGCAGATATAATTTATATTTGAAAAACAGCAAGTTGATTTGTTGTTTCAACCACTCCAGCAACATTCATTATTGAATTATGTGAAATATTCATGGGAATGAGCCAACTGGCATATGATACTTTCATAACTCATGCTAAATATATGTTTTGTTGACCTAAACTACACCTAACAATTACTCATACACACAGTTTTCAGTTTTACATAATAGCCTCAAGTAGAACATTTATCCTCAAGTGTAGGAGGTGTGGGATGCCACTAACCAGATGATATAGAAGAAAATAAATCCTCCACGCACACCAAGCCCTGCAAAAAGCAACATTAAGCTTAAGTCTGTTTCTTTATCCTCTCAATTTTCAAATGCAAATGTTTCCCTCTGTTTGAAAGTACGTATTCATGGACAAACATCACATACAATCTTGGGTCTGTTCTTCCTATGTAATATAAGGTAGAAGGACCACTTCCAATATCCTTGTCAATCTTAACACCCTGTTCCACAGTTCCATGTATTCAGACATGTTAAATCTGCAGGAGGTCATAGGAAATACACACAAACTTAATGATCGATGGAGATGTTAGTCTCTATTAGTGTATGATATTATATATTAAATTTAAAAAGATCTTCCCAGTTTAGCAAGATAGTTTTGAATGCTGAGTGTACCATGTTATGAAATTAGCAATGGGAGAAGGTTTATTTGAAGTTCACGGCAAGACAACAGATGTTTTTAGTTTGCTTGCTCGGTGAACTGATGAGATTAATGGCTCTACTACCCATTCACAGCCACAGTGTCTCTACTACCCATTCACAGCCACAGTGTCTCTACTACCCATTCACAGCCACAGTGTCTCTACTACCCATTCACAGTCACAGTGTCTATCTCAGCACAGACCCAGAAACACTAGTGAGACCACCAATCATGGCAGAGAGCCCCGACTCTGTGAGCCACGTTAAACTTCTCCACCTTTGAAGCAGATTCTCTGATCTAGTCTGTTTCAGGGACAGAACACCCACTGTAGATACACTGTAAGGGCCCAGTTTAATATTTCTTAATAATAATAATAGCAACAATAATAGTATTAAAGATCAGGAAAGAGAAAAATAAACTCTTTCTTATTTTTTAAAGATAATAGCAATCTGGCTAGATAAGTGGCATTTCAAGCAACGATAGGAATAAAAAGAGGATAATAGAATCGTAGCTCCTAGAATCCGAAGAGAAGAGTAGGCGCTGTGACTATTATATACAACAATTGGAGACTTTGTATTCTCTCAACAGCTCAACAGCACCAAAGGCCGATGGTCCAGACTGTAGCTACTGGCCTCTGTGGGAGCATTCAAGATCCAAACTGAGACCCATTCCAAGGCTATCCTCTATAACTGTGTACACAAACCTTAAGTCATCCCGCTTTCCCTGAAACACTAGCTCTAATCATAAACAAAACACAGCCCTGAAACACTAGCTCTAATCATAAACAAAACACAGACCCGAGACTTAATGCCCTTGTCAGCCTGGCTCAGTGAAATTAAATAGTTATCTACATACACTCAGCTGGACCATCTCTGATTGTTCTCAGGAGGATGATAATACACAGCAGGGCACCCTGGAGAGTTCAGCAGGCTTCTTCCTGTGTGCTTGACAAACTGCTGGGACATGTGGGTCTTGTGTCTTTCCACGGTGACTTTGAGTCCCTCTGGTTCCAGAGCTTTTCTGTAGTGTGTGCAAAAATCTTCGACGACTATTCCAACTCCGTCAGATTTTGTATTTCATACCACAAGTAGATTTTACACAAACATCTTAGGTGCCCTCAGCCACGGTTTGTAGCAGGCTGATTTGGGGTTGAATTCATAGCAAATCTGAGCAAAAAGCGTAGGATTATTCTACACTGCTCCACATCCATACATGCATAGCCTTCTCTATGGTTAGAATCCCCCATAAAGCCATAAGCTTGTTACAGCTGGTGCACCTGCAAGGACACACCACTTACACCTGAAGTTCACATCCAAGGGGGCGGCTCAGTTCTTGTGTACACATGGGCTTGTGCTGTTAGGTAGCGGCAGGAATTCATTATCACAGCAGAGCCTATAGCACAGCATAGTTTGTGCCCTAGGACAGAGCATAAAGCACAGCAGTTTACTGCCCCTAGAACAGAGCATAGTTTACTGCCCTAGAACATAGCATAGAGCACAGCACAGTTTACTGCCCTAG
>NC_022009.1:122819175-122823678 GCF_000317375.1 Microtus ochrogaster | reverse complement strand
CTAGGACAGAGCATAGAGCACAGCATAGTTTACTGCCCTAGGACAGAGCATAGAGCACAGCAGTTTACTGCCCTAGAACTGTTTTAGTTTTGCCCATTTCACCCTCTCTGCCCTCAGCCCCTGGCAACTACTGCTATGTTTACGACTTCTACAACTTGTCTCTTCCAGACCGTTGGAGAATTAGAATTTGTTTTTTTTTTTTTGGAATATTTCCTCTCATTTAGTAATTAATATGTACTGACATTTTTGCTATGCCTTTTGTATGTTGATATCTCATGTTCTTTCAGTGTTACTTTTCCATTGTCTTGATGTACCGTGATTTACCTACCTTTTTATTTGTGGAAGTGAATCTTAGCTGCTCAAGTTTGAATGGCTATTAATAGAGCCACATAGACAAATGTGTGGACACTCAGGAAGTTCTAAGTACAAATGTCCTCACAATGGCAAAAAAAAAAAAGAAAACCAAAAATAATAAAGACATTGATCACCTAGTGTTTTCACAACCTCCTTTTTTGAGTGGCTTGGTGAAGAAGGTTCTGGTGTTGGAACCTAGGGCCCTATGGGTGCTGCTCAGGAGCTAGACCATTGAATACATATGTGTGTGTGTGTGTGTGTGTGTGTGTGTGTGTGTATGTATACACACATCCACATCCCTCCCTGCCCAGTATTTTTATTACATAAACTACTGTACTCCGTAGTTTATTACATAAGCTACTTTACTCTTTAAACCAGAGCCTTCTTTCCAGGGGTATGACCGAACACAGAAGTGAATCTAATGCATTAAGAAAACATCAGTCCCTCCCTGAAGTACTTTTTTCACAGAAACACAAAGTGGCCAGTTGTCCAAGAAGCCCTTATATAAACCTCAGTTATATCAAGAATCTGTCATAAATATTCAATTTGTCTATATCATTGTAGCTCCCCAAAGAAGAGAAACGCTAGAAAGGCAGAGAACTCATTGGTTCGGTACTGGGGGAAGTGAGGCACAGGGATGCAGGTGTTGCTCTTTGAAGTTAGACAAACGTTGGTGCGTTAGGTTGTGAGGCACAGGGAAGCAGGTGTTGCTCCTTGAAGTTAGACAAACGTTGGTGCGTTAGGTTGTGAGGCACAGGGAGGCAGGTGTTGCTCTTTGAAGTTAGACAAACGTTGGTGCGTTAGGTTGGCCCCTCCTCTCTTCCTCTTTCCCCTCCATACGTCATAATCCCTTCTGTTGGATAGTCGTGTTCTTGCTTTCTAATTTCATGATGGCGACTTAACCTTCTTCACCGCGGGGACTCCATCGCTCACATGATTCATGTGGGTAAGTCCCACAGTTATGGGAAGGCGCTATGATGAGTCAGCACAGGGTGAGCTTTGCTGATCAATAGTAGATCAGCATGCTGGGAGTTTCCCCAGAATGCGGATAGAAGGCCGCTCAAGGCTTCTGCGCATGTCTACCTGTGTACAAGTCTGCTGCCCCCTGTGGATTTTGCAAGCAACACCGGCCATGGGAAATTCACAGCCGCTGAAACCATCTCACCTTTGCTGTGGACTTTGTATTTTCCGTTTCCTTCAGGAGTTCTCTTCTGCCCTATGACTGAGCTGAAAGGGTTTTTCTCTGTAGAAGCTGTACTGCTTAAGGAGAGACGATGAGCCATACTCTCACAGTCCAGCAGTCTTTATCACGGAGAGGAGGTGCCATGTTGAATTCGTTTAATTAAATGCGGAGAATTGGGCAGATGAAGACTCTTCATGTATGAGTCTGTGCAATCTTCCACTAACCTGGAAGAGCCTCATGGAGACATGATCACAAAATATATAAAGTAGAAAGCATGCAATTCTACAAATAGAAAAAAAAGCTCAGATATATATTTCATGGTGATTATGTGGCCATGGCAACCAGTGTTTGAATGCGACCAACATGGAAATGTTGGGTATTAAGGACTAACTGACATATACTTTTGATGAAATAATTTAATTTGGGAAGCAATTTTACTTTGAAGGTTTCTAATTTTAGAGTGTGTGTATTATGTTCACGGAGACACACCTGCAAGTGTGACTGGTGGAAAACTGCCAGGATTTTAGTCCATAGTCTTCCAAATCAGCTGCTTGGGAAAGGTGACAACCCTGGATCCTCCAGGCGGTCCAATGATCTTCTGATGCTGCATCTGGTAAATCACTCAGCTCTCTCTGGGCTATTGTGGGCTCAAAGACATAAAAATAACCGTTCCCCCCATCTTTTCTTGCCAACTCACAAATACAGAGATTCAATATTATCCTAGGATGGGGACCAAAGCATTTCCTCCGAGATTATTTGTACTACTTATAAGGACAAAATTTATTTTTTGATAAATATTCTTGGTTATTTTTAGTAACCAACGGGCTCATTCTGTTCTCTGCAGGAATTCTCTCTCCAGAGCTCAGCTATCTTGGTTTGCTTGGTTCTGAAGTGGAATCCGATATAGAGTTACTACATCTGGACTCCATTTTAGGAGGATTAATTATTCCAGTGACAGGTCACATACGTGCAAACAGATTCCTCCAGGGAGTTATTCCAAAGGAGAAGGAAAGGCTTTGAGTATAAAGTTACTAAAGTTTCTATCTCAATTTTAACCATCAATACTTACATTTAATTTAACGAAAGTGTTTATTTTCTTCAAGGACCAGGATAGGATGTCACTGACCCCCTAAGTACTTGTTTTAGAGATAATAAAAAAATAATATTATTTATGGTCTTCAAAGTTCTCATTCCAAAATAATTGAAGGTAAAATCAACATCAAAATTGCCATAAGTAACTGGCTTGGCAGTGGTGGCACACGCCTTTAGTCCCAGTGTAGTAATAGGAGCGGCGCGGCTGCGTCCCTAGGACCCTGGCCGCCTGCTGGCTAGCTTATGCCCCGAAATAACAACACACAAACTGTATTCTTTTAAACACTGCTTGGCCCTTTAGCTCTAGCCCTTACTGGCTAATTCTGATATCCTGATCAACCCATCTCTAATAATCTGTGAGCACCGGTCTTACCGGGAAGATTCTAGCCTACATCCATCCTGGGTCGGAGCTTCATCGCGTGTGCCTCAGAGAGCAGAGCTCTCGCGTCCGCCCCGGAGATGGGAGCATGTCGTCTCTGCTCCAGAGCAGAGCTGTCGAGTCTGAACTCACTTCCTCTTCCTCCCAGCATTCTGTTCTGTTTACTCCTCCCATCTATGTTTTAACCTATGAGAGCCAAGCAGTTTCTTTATTGCTTAACCAATGAAATCAACAGATTGATATATGACACTCCCACATCATCCCAGCACTTGGGAGGCAGAGGCAGGTGGATCTCTGTGAGCTCAAGGGCAGCTTGCTCTACAAAGCAAGTTCCAGGACAGACAAGGCTACACAGAGAAAGCCTGTCCCCCTAAACAAACAAAACAATTTATTCATAAATTTTAACTTTTTTCATTCATTCAACTATGTACTACCCACTCACTTAGAGGAAATGATTGCTTTAGGCTAAAGAGAGCAAATGCAGGCATTCAATAAGGAAGACATGTTCTCTGGGGGCTTCCAGTCTGGTTCAGAGGCCTCGGGGCTAGGATTAACCTGTTTGTCTGCTGGCAGCCTAGGGACTAGACTTCCACACGCTAAGACTTGGTTAGAAGCCAGTAAAGAGGACGCAGCACAGCAAATCTATCCCATAATTTGTCAAGTCTGGCCTTAGCAATATTCTAACCATCATCTCTGGTCGAATGTAGGTTATAAGAAATTACACACACACACACACACACACACACACACACACACACACACACACACACACACTTATCCACATTCTACTCAGGATACATACGTTAGATGATATAATTTTCATCTTTGAGAGCTAGACTTTACTTTTCAGAAAAATAAGACATGCAGTCTTTCATTTGAAGAAGAACGTTAGATCGTCTAGAGACAATTCAGTGATCCCTGGATGATTGTCTTCTGTCTGAATGCTGTCATACCATTTCCAAACGGGCTTTCAAAGGACAGAAGGCAAGGGTTTGAGTACGGACATTAACGAAGCACAGAGGTGTCTAAGGAGCAGAGGAAGCTCCAGCAGGAGAAGTCCTAAGAAAATGTGTATTGTTGTTGGCATGAGCACAGCCATGTTGAGAACTCTAAGGCCTCGGACCAATGGGATGTAGGCAAAGCCATTTCTCCGTATGGGCCAGGCTAAAGAGGATGGCACAGCTTCCCTGGGGAGTCAGAGCAGGAGTGTTTATGGATGGTTTGTTGTTCAGTGTTGTGCCAGGACTAGCACCTGCAGCTTCCTTCTCCTGAGACTTCTGCCTGCAAAGACTGCTTACCCAGGCGAGCTGACCTGCCCTTGTACTGTGCCTAGTGAACATGCTGAGGAGCCTCCGTTGTGCAGGCAGCAGGACCCTACCCGATTCTAGTTTCATAGTGCTTGTCCTTTCTTTCTTCATTCCCTTGCCAACACGCTCATTGTTCCAGGGCTTAAGCTGCATGGTTGGTGCAGGAAATAGTCTTGGACTGAGGCTCT
>NC_022009.1:122818342-122819041 GCF_000317375.1 Microtus ochrogaster | reverse complement strand
AAATAGAAGCATCAACGTTCTCCATGGTATTTCTTAGTTCCTTCTTATCAGAAAGAGGAAGAGGCTCTGGCCAGGGTAATATATGTTTGTAGATATCCATGGACTTGAAGAAAATGGCAGCCCACAGAGGATAAGGCAATCACATTGGCTATGCTGAAATTGTGGCAAACCGACATCATTGGAGCAAGAAGACACCATTATGATCCTGGTTTTTGGTGAAACTGAAGGTGGAGTGTCAATAATGGCAATACAGCTGTGGCCAACAAGAAGGGAAGGAGACTTTATGGGGCAAAGACAAGTAAAGGTTTCACAGGGACACGTGTTTAATCAAGGAGGAGTCGGCTTCCCCACTTACATTATAGTCAAAGCCAATCGTCTTTTCTCCGAAAGCTCGTGGAACAATTCCAGAAACCCCTGTAAGCTCCCGTTACAAAAATCCTGGTTTTAAGAGCCTTGTCAACTTGTAACCTGGCGTCTGTAATTATTGGGTTTTGGTATATACTGTACTTGTTGAGCATTTGCCAGATTTATGTGGGTAAATATGCAGTTTAAAATGAAGGTCTATAGCTTTTGCCGACTGTATCCAGGACACTCAGATGAATAAAGTCCAAAACTACTGGTGCTGCTAAAAATAAACAAGCAAACAAATAAAACAAAGTGAAAAAAACGTGAATGAAAGCTTCAAGAGGAGGCTGGAGA
>NC_022009.1:122811143-122818242 GCF_000317375.1 Microtus ochrogaster | reverse complement strand
TTTCAGAAAGCAACAGCTCAACACTGTGCATCCTGATGTTTTCAGAAAGCAAACCCTGGGCAGAAAGAGATTGCTGAAGACTGCCTTTTGCTGAAAACGTAAACCAGCCCTCAAATACTCTCTTGAAAGCTCTCATGCTGAATGACCTATCTTTGAGGAGCGGACAGGAGATGAAGTCATATGGAACATCGAAAAGAAGATGAGACGGCCCGTCACTTTGGGTCTATTCTTCACGCTGTGTTTTTACTTTATGCTGCCATTTGGTATATACTATAAAGCAGTTACTGTGTTAGACACCCATGGACATTATTTTATACATTTCATTTTTCTATGTAGAGACGGGTTCAAAAATATCTTTGTGCTGTTTATTTCATCAGAGACTGTCGAGACCAAGCACCACAACTGAGCACTGGATGACAAGCGGGTCCATAGGCATGGCATCTTTATACCTGATGGACTGTGCACATCAGCCACATCTGCACTAGCTCATCACTCTCCTCCAGCAGGTCACAGGAAAGGGACAGAGAACACAGGTCAGATGCTCAGTATCTTGTGTAAAAACACGGCGAACTTTAGAGTTATCCTTCTAGATCACAAATGGTTACTTAGCCATATCAAGATCTACTAGAAGGCAATGGAGCGCATTACAGTATGGCAACCCAGATGGAAGGACCGTGTAAGCTGATAGTGTCTCATCTAAAGTAGTTATTTATATCTGGATACATTTTTTTTATTACGTAAGGAGATAAGAAACCCTAGGGGAATTTTATAAAAAGAAGTTCATCCAGATAAGTGGTACTTAGAAAATATCTTATCTTTGCCACTGCAAATGTCTTGGTTTGTGTGTATGGGTGTTTTGCTGAAAATAACATTACCCAAACTCGTTTAAAATTCAAAAGTTCCTTTGCTATGGCAATGAAAAAAATATATAAATATTTTTGCTGCACATTGTATAGCAAAAGCATACTTATCACAGAAACAGCTCATTTCTATCAAAACAGTCAAAGGAAACAGGTGTGGAATAGGTTACTTTCCATTGGAAGCATCCTTTGCTTTATTGCTGTTAAATAGGTTTATGTGAAACTACACCCTCTGGGGAAAAATGAACTCAGAATGAATCATGCAGCCAAAGGTCATTGATCTAAAAATATAGGTCCTGTGAAGTGGATAAACATGGTCTACTCCGTGAAAGCCACCAACCAGAGGGTGTCAGAACCTTCCAAGCCATTTCAGCTTGCCAGGCTGCTAATTAATTTATCATCCTTAGAGAAAGCAGCCACTCTCCAGTGCCCTGGTCTCAGGGAGCAAGGCAGATAGATAAAAGGTGATCCTGCTGAGACTAGGCAGACATCAAGGGGCTTAACCCCTCCCCAGGAGCAGAGGGAGCATATGGGCCAAACGCAGCAGATCCCTGAGCCCTAACCCCGGATTTGTTTTGGAAATCAGCTTGAGTTGGGCCTCTGGAAAGGCTGCTGCTGCTAGAGACAGTAATACATCTGCCCCGGAACTGACTGACGAAAGCAGAACCTAGAATATATTTAAACCAAGGCATTAAAAATACTTTTAAAAGCAGATGAAGAGTTACCAGATGTTCCTAGTTTTGGAGGATGTTTCAATTTTTTTTTCTTTTTCTTTTCTTTTTTTCCCCTGAGCCCTTAGCTAGCTAACTGCTTTTTCTCTGATACCCACTGTGTATATATTACAAGTTTCCGGTAGCTTGACATCAATAGTTGCCTTGCCTCCACTGGTCTATATTTTTATAGTCCTGCTTTGGTGGGAGAGAAAGGAAAAGGAAGGAGAAGTTCTCTAACTGCTCTTAACCACAATGTTCATTGGTGAATACACACACACATGACCAATGGTAAGAGAGTGAGGTCTGTTTACCTTGGAGATAGGTTATTTATAGACATAATGTCATTTAAGGATTAAAATAGTAAAACAAGCACATGTAAGGCTGGCTTCTATTATGCTGTGTGCAGGCAGGTGTCTATAGTAATAAAGAACTCTACCTGCCAGAGTCAATTCCTCCCTGAGCTGACTTCCTCCTACGGGGATTTGTTCATGATCCCAGGGAAAGGGCCCTACGGGGGTGGGGAGGGTCTCCTTTTCATAGACTGGAGTTTAATCACATGGATATCTTTGTCAAGTGGAAGGGAAGTACATCTTAATTCAAAATTTAGCACTAGTCTACTACGAAATCCTAACTATTTATTATTGAAAAAATACCTTGTTTTCTTTAGCTAGAGTCCTATTATTTCCTAACAAAGTCTTCCCACGGGGTCCTGGAAGGTGCACATCCATTTAAGACATGTAAAGATGAACTATTCTGGAGATCACACAGTTGCTCCACGATGAAACAGAGCGTGAATTCAGGTTCTCTGACACTTGACTATGATTGTTACACAAGGTAACTTTAGTAAAATGTTTTCCTAAATTCAATATATGATTTCTTTTTAGTTAAATCTTATTGCTGTCTAAGTAAATAAATGTGAGTGTCTTAAATCCAGATTTCTTTGGTTTGTATTGAGTCAAGGGAAATCTCTTCTGAAATTAATTTTCTTTAAATTCATGTCAATTTTTTCTCAGAACAAACATGAAACCGGAGTCAGCCATAATTAGAGTGGTTTGCTTTTTTTTATGTAGAAATAAATATAAAATGCTTATTGCAGATTCTCCCTATATCACATGTGCTCACTCACAATACACACACACACACACACACACACACACCCTGCTTACTTGGTGGGGATATATTAAGAGACATGGTTAGATAATTAGGAACTTCACGAATCCAAATCCTTTTGTGGACAGATCTCTGAACGCTGGTGATGGATGAGATTGTATTAGACAATAAGAGGGAATTCTATAACAATTAGACTCCGTAGGGAGTTTAGACAAGGAGCCGAGAGGGAGGGATGATAAAATAAAATTTCAGTGTCGGGTATGGTGACCTTGATTTAGTTATAAAGGATGGGGAGCCTAGTAAGGTGTCTATAGTTTGATTTGTAATTCAGAAAAGAATTCCAGGATCTTGTTAAGTTTGTACTGCAACTTATGTGTGTGTGTGTGTGTGTGTGTGTGTGTGTGTGTGTGTGTAAAGTTAAAAAGAGAAAAGAAGAATGTCCATTAGAAAATACATCAGAGCCGGGCAGTGGTGGCTCACGCCTTTAATCCCAGCACTTGGGAGGCAGAGGCAGGCGGATCTCTGTGAGTTCGAGGCCAGCCTGGTCTACAAGAGCTAGTTCCAGGACAGGCACCAAAGCTACAGAGAAACTCTGTCTCAAAAAAAAAAAAAAAAAAAAAAAAAAAAAAAATACATCAGAAAGGTCACTACTGACTTTAACAAGAGACAGGACGATGTGTTGTTGGGGACAAAGCCCAACCACAGTGGGTTGAGATACATGGGGATAGAAGCAGACACCTTAGTCAACCAGTGGCTAATGACTGGGTAATAATCACAGAGGGCTGTTAAATCAGGAAAGAAGTTAAAAAGGTTTTGTTGTTGTTGTTTGGTTTTTGTCTTTAAGTCCAAAGCCCTTAATGGTGATTGCACTGTAAAAAGGCAAATCTAAGACCATGGAGGGTAAATGCACACGCTAGACTCAAGTCTCTAACACGTGTGAACAAAGTGTGCTGTGCGTGTTCAGGAAGTGCTGCGTTCTCAAGAGTGGCATGAAAGTGGAGAGAATTGGTGTTGCTATGGACTGTGACGCAGCAAGGCTCACGGGCTCCTTGCTGGCTTCCCTTTGCTTTCTTTCCCCACATCTTTCTTGGGAGATAGAAAATGAAATACTTTGCAATAAGCAAGAGGGAAAGCAGGGACTGCTTGGTTGATTTGGAGGGTAAGGCCAACATTCGGAGAAAGCATAGTGACAGTGATTGCTGGGCTTCCGCAAGAATCTGGGTTGGGCTGGGTGCCAGGCTTTACCAAATGACACCAGAAGGGCACACAGACCAAGCTCTGTAGTTGGCATTTTCTTTGTGCCACTAACCAGCTCCCAGATAAAGACACAGAGACTTATTGTTAATTATGAATGCTGTTTCTTAGCTTACATTTGCCCCACTAGCTCTTTTAGCTCAATTTAAACTGTTTCTATTCATATGTTTTGTCTCAGTTTTTTTTAATTACCTTTTTTCATTCTATGGGCCCTACTTTCCTGCTTCCTCCATGTCTGACTGACTGGGCCCTGGCATCTCCCTGGTGTCTTCCTCGTGCCTCCTTTTCTTTCTTCCTTCCTTTATCCAGAACCTGAACTCCTCTTCTTACTTCTTCTCCCTGCCTGGAAGTTCTGCCTATACCTCCTCCCTTGCTATTGGCCATTCAGCTTTTTATTAGACCAATCAGGTGCCTTAGATAGGCAAGGTAAAATAGCAACACATCCTTTCATAATTAAACGGAGGTAACATGTCTTTGCATAGTTAAACAAGGATTCTACAACAGAATTATTTCATATTCTTCTCTCTAGTCTGCCATGACAGTTGGGATAAAGTAGCAGAGCCGTCACTGAGGGAGTCAGTCCAGGGTTGAGGCGTACAGAGCTCTTGAGGTGAATGAACACAGTAGGGAAAGGTGACAGAAGAATCTAAATTATGACTATCACCCACCATGCTGGCTTATACATTGCTTTGTATTATGTTGTACATAGTGTGGAGATAGTGGGTGATCACAAATAAAGATTCAGTGCAGAAAGACAGAAATAAAAGATGATCCTTGGGGCTGGAGAGATGGCTCAGTGTTGGGAGCACTGCCTGCTGTTCCAGGGGTTCTGAGTTCAATTCCCAGCAACCACATGGTGGCTCACAACCATCTGTAGTAAGATCTGGTGCCCTCTTCTGGCCTGCAGGCACCCATGCAGACAGAACACTGTATACATAATTAATAAGTCTTTTTTTTTTTAGTTTTTTTTTTTTTTTAGATGATCCTTATCATTGAACCCTGAGACTCCTGTTCCAGGGGTTCTGAGTTCAATTCCCAGCAACCACATGGTGGCTCACAACCATCTGTAGTAAGATCTGGTACCCTCTTCTGGCCTGCAGGCACCCATGCAGACAGAACACTGTATACATAATTAATGAGTCTTTTTTTTTTTAATTTTTTTTTTTTAGATGATCCTTATCATTGGACCCTGAGACTCCTGTGCTGAAGCCTTGGTCTTCATGTTTTGGTACCATTGGAAAATGTGGGACCTTTAAGAGGTAAGGCCTAGAGGAAGGACTTTAGGATTTGGAGCACATCATAATTGGAATACTGGGATATCAGGCTCTTCAAACTTTCCTTCTCCATCCTGGTCATGATGGTGTGAGAGACCTCTCCTGCCTGCCACGTGCTCCCACTGTGGGGTGCTGCCTCTCACCATGGCCTGAGAGTGCTGATCCCAAGAGTCAGAGTAAATCTTCTCTTCTTACCACTTGGCTATCTCTGGCATTTTGTCATAGTGCCTGGAAGCTGACCCCCACAGACTTTTTGATGGCTGTTTACAGTCTAGGAAGTTTTACTGGAAAGATAAGGCAGTCAGCTGTCTGTCACACTACTCTCTGAGCGGTCCTTACGTGTTATGTTAAGCTGGCCTTTGTCTGTCAACTGGTATACCTCTAAGATGCTGTCTAAGCCCAGCTCTATGTGCTGGTTGATGAAAGCAACCAGAGGTCTTGAAAGTAGGATGGGGATCACGTGTTTTCACAGTTTACACGTTTTACTTGGCCCCACTCTGCTCTGAGGGAAGGACAGGGTTGCCAGAGGGAATACATATCCATCTGAAAAAAAAATTTCTCTTGACTCTCTTGGTGAATTCACTGCTCGTTGTGCGATTCCCACCCCCACCCCTTGATTTTAAACTGTTAGAGGGAAAAAAAAATCAAAATTAAAAAAAGCATAGAGCTGAGGCTAAATTTAACCTGGAAAAGCACTTTATTGTCAGAGCGAGTCTATTTTGTTCTCTTAGTAATAATGGGGAATGACATGTCTTTGCCACTAGCTGACTTTGCGTCTTTGCTTCCCTGCCAATAGCCACAGGGCCATGTGTTGATCCTTATAGATTGTGACACACTCTGTGTTGGTACAAGTTCTCCTGACCCCCTACTTTGTGGGAGTGGGCTGGAATTTGGACATTTTATGTACTTATACCTAATTGCCAAGTTGGAAATTATGAACTTGGCTGTGAGGTGATTTGTGTGCTCATAGTGTATCAATAGTTATATGTAGAGGTTTTATGCTTGTGGGGATAATGTTCTAAAAATAACAAATGGCTGCCACTACTAAAAATTAATTAATAGCCACTTTGAGTCTCTGGCAATTTCAATAATTATATACATTACTGTCTAAAGTGTGCTTGATGTTCAGCTTTGCTGAGTTGGAAGATGATGCTCACAAATGTGGGAACTCGTTATGGCTGTGTACTGTCTGTGCACTGCTAGGGGGTGGAGCCAGAGATTACCCTAAGGCCTTGATTCAAACATACACCAGATCAATTCTCCTTCCTCCCTCTTTTCCTTCTCTCCTTCCTTCTACCCCAATACTGGAGATGAAACGTGGGTCTTCAATCACAGTAGGCAAGAGCCCTGCCCCTAAGCCCCATTTCTAGACCACTCAAACATTCTTGAATTGTCCTTAAAATATTAATAATATTGATTGTAGTTAATTAAACAAAGAAAACCTATCTGCATACACACACACACACACACACACACACACACACACACACACTCATAATCTTTGAAGTCAGAAACCAAGTGTCTATGGTGGTTTGAATGAGAACGGCTCTCATAGGCTCACATATTTGGATTCATGGTCCCCCGTTTGTGGAATTGGTTGGAAAGGATGAAGAAGTATGACCTTGTTGGAGGAAGTATGTCACTGGGGCAGGCTTTGTGGTTTCAAAAGACTTGTGCCATTCCAATTTTCTGATTTTGCCTCCCACTTGAGGACAGGATGTAAATTCTCTGTTGTTCATGTTGCCATGATTTGCAAGATGGCCAGAAACTCTAAGTTGCTTAAACTGTAAGCCCCATAAGTTGTCTTGGTCATGGTGCTTTATTGCAGCGACAGGTAAGTTTCAAGAAAGTGTTATTAGCTGGTGAGGAAAGACTACTGTGGTGGAGG
>NC_022009.1:122793646-122810777 GCF_000317375.1 Microtus ochrogaster | reverse complement strand
GTACGGCAGAGCCAACCTGCCTGCTACTGTGGTGGAGGATGTACGGCAGAGCCAACCTGCCTGCGTATTCTCAGACAGAATTTTAAGTAAAGGACTAGGTCCCCACATTATTGGATCAGTGTTTGTGTGGGATGTGGAATTTATGTTCCTATACTCCTTAAGTCTGTGATTAAAATTGTCACTAAAAGCAAACAACAGAAAAACATATAAATATATTAAATGGGAGTTTTATGCATCATGGAATCTTTTCGAGAAATTCATTTTAAGACAAATGAAACTGAATGCAGTCAGCTTGAAACACACTATGTCAAGGTGCCGTAACTGGGGGTGAGCCTTCCCAAAATTCCACCAACACACAGCACATCCTCCACTAAATGTTAGGCTACAGCGTTTCAGCTACCCGCTGCTAACTATGAAGAACTGGTCTTTGCTTTGAACATCTCCATAACCATCATTTCCCTGGAATGAACAGTGGTAGCCAGGAGATAGCACCTGGCTCAGCTTTCTTCACAGAATGACCTCTTGCAGTCCCTTCCCAGCCCCCAGCCTTTATTCCATCCTAAGAGACCGTATGACTCATTCAGGGTGCCTCTTCTGTAGAGTTTTGGCTGTGTCCCCATTTGCCTACACACAGGCTTTCTGTGACCTGATATAACAAGTTGTCACAAACGTGTTGATTGCAACCCCAGAAAGCATCCTCCCAGTGCTGGCAGCCAACCATTAAATGTACCACCCACATGTGGGATGGGCCTTCTCCCTCCATTGACCTAACCTAGATAATTCCTCATAGAAACATTCCAGTGGCCTACATAAGGTATCAGTAGGACTCTGCTCCCTCTGGAGTCTCTAGGGAGACATAGCTGTGTCTGCCCAATACCACTTTCAGGGCTCAGCCACATTGCAACCCTGTTCTCTTTGTTCAAACATAGCAGGGTAGCATCTTCTTATCTCGTTCTCAGTGACGGTTGCTCCTGTGCTCACATCGCTCACTCCAGTGTACCCTTTCACATATGAGGACCCCTGTAATTCACTTACACCCTTCAGACACACTGGTGTGTATGCACTGGTGCATCAATACATGATGAGGACAGGTTCTGAAAAAAGCACCATCAAGCAATTTTCTCATGTGCAAACATAATGGAACATACTTATACAAATCTGGGTAATACAGCCCACTACAACCAAGTTGGCTTCTGGAAACTAAGTGAGGTCTTCTGCAAGAGGGGTAACTGCTTCTACCTTGAGAGCCATCTCTCTGCTCTCTTCAAGATTTCCACAGCCGGTTTCCATCTCCTCTCATTACAGCGTTCCACCTGGCCTCATCCAGCCTCTGTTCAGATGATGCCAGGGCCAACTTGACTCTTATGGGATTCAGATGGAACACATCCCTGGTGGGATTTATTATGTTTCCCAAAATCAAATTCTCCTTTTCCATTAAAATATGGATACAGTCATTGCAAACATCTAGGACCTGGGGACACCCAGACATAAAAACCTTATTTAACGTGGTGCTTAGGTTAATGTAAGCAGGGGGTGTCAGCCTTCAGGAAGTCACCGTAGAGTTCCCTCAGGGACAATTTGAAACATGCAGTGGAAGAAGGGACACGTGCAGAAGAGACAGGCTCATCCAGCTGGTGACACTTTGACTTCACAGACTCAAAACTTTGGGAGAAAGCGATACCCTTCCAGTATATCAGAAAGATAGAAGTCAGATGCTACGCTGGAAGCGGTTGGACTGAGCTTGAGCAAAGACTCCCCAGACTTCCTCACCATCACATCTCCCTCTAAGGTCACTGGGGCTGATTAACTTGGGCTGTACATTCTACCTACAGCAAAAGCTTTTACTAATACATTTTTGTTTTCTCCGAGAATGTCACACACACACATATGGTACGCTTTGATAATAACCACCCCCTTTCGACCAACTCTTGTCAGATACCCACACCTTATCTCTCCCCCCCTCCTCTTCCTTGTTCTTTCCCACTGAATCCACTTAGTGTGGCCCCTATGAGCATGGGTGTGGGGCCATCCAATGGAGTACAGAAAACCTTCTAGGGGCCACGTCCCCAACAAAGAAAACTTATTCTCTCTCCCAGAAGCAATCAACTCTTCAGACGTGAGTGGGGCCTCAGAAGCACCAACCCCATCCATGCTGGGATTTTTGCTGCTGTCATCATGTGACGAAGCTGGGATTGTTACCGCCATGATCATGTGATCTTTTGCAGGCAACCCCAGCTGCCGTAGACTCACAGGTTGCAACTTCTCTGCTGTGTTTCGACAATCTTCCCTACCTTTGACACAACCTTTCTGACCCTCTTTCATACTGCTTCCTGAGCTTGGGGGACAGACTGGGATCTAGATGGCCCATTTGGAGCACATAGATTCACAGCTTCAATATACCCTAAGTCCTAAATCTGCTCTCATCAGTGCTACTGTGTTCTCCCCAAAGGCTTTATGGAAAATTTGCCCCCTTACTAGCTTCCACATTGCTGTGAAGAAGAATATAGTTAAACAGAGTTAAATAAAGGAATGGATTTAACACACGCGCGCACACACACACACACACACACACACACACACACACACACACATTCTTGGTGGACAGCATCGTTATTTTCTGAGCCAGCTCTATGGCACAAACACAAAAAGGCAATTCCTGCTAAACGTACTACAAGTTCTTAATGAGAAAATTCTATCTGAGGAAATAGTAAATGGGATTTGGGGGAGGAAGACATGTTTGAGGATCTATATTTTTATCAGTTCGGGGTAACTTTCCTGTGAAGAAATGAAATCAAAGATGAAATAATTATTACACAGTCTTATATGACAAAGTACATAGAACATAGCAGAGAATACTTCAAATTGTCATCGTACAGACAATAGAAAACCAGAATGCTGCAAGTCTTCTAGCTAGGGAATATAACAGTGTCTTCAGTTTGGTAGAATAGCTAATGACATTCTTGTTACACTATCTAATTAAATACTATAAACATTGGTGCTGTTGGCTGTGTTCAAACATATTCTAAGTCTGTACTCCATATAGGTGATAGCGTATTTCAAATCATTTATATTAATCTCTCCTGTAGAGAGCTGGGAGCAAATTATAAGCTTTGCTCTTAGCCTAGAATCCATGTAATTTATAAGTATAGGTAAGTGTCGGTTTCTTTGGAGACTGATTTGATAGCTCCTTTTGCTTTTTGTAACTATTGAAATCTCTCCCTGAGTTGTTCCTTTGGTGGTTCCCTCTGATGATCTTCATTTTAGGAAGTTGTTTCCTTGTTCCTGCTGACAAGGAGAATGCAGCCCTTGAGCAACGCTCCTGCAGCTGGCCATCTCAGGTGGAAAGATGGGGTGTGGGAAGAGCCTAGCAGGCTGCCACAGCAAGTGACCCTGAGAGCTGGACACACGGTGTCGCCATCTGGCTCTGTTGTTTGCTGATGGAAAAACAATACCTTGGGCCCTAGGGGAAGCAAAGCCTGCTTTCCAGAGATGGCGCGCTCTGGTTTTTAATTCCAGATTTCCTTATAAAGACGGGAGGGATACATGTAGAAATAATTATCTATTACTTTCTCCAAGAGCTGTACAGTTAGTAGTCCAAAAGCACAAGTAGGTTGGATTCTGGTGTGTTTCTGTACAAATTATCCATGTGAAATTCTAGAACATTGCCTACAGTTGTCACTAGAAAATGGTGGGTGAAAGAGAGAGAGAGAGAGAGAAAGAGAGAGAGAGAGAGAGAGAGAGAGAGAGAGAGAGAGAGAGAGAGAGAGAGAGACTTATTTATACTTATTTAAGAGTCAATGGTAGAGGGCTGAGGCAATGTTCAGTCAACAAAAAGATTGCTAAGCAAGCATGAAGACATGAATTGAGAATGGTGACATCATATAATCCCAGTGCCAGGCAGACAGAGACAGGATAGTTTCTGGAATTTGCTGACTGGTTTAGCAAATTCAGTAAGCCTCAGGTTTCAGTAAAAAAAAATCCTGTGTCAAGAAGTAAGGGTGGTGACTCTTGAGAAATCACACCCAGTGTTGGCTTCTGTGTGTATGCATTCACAGACACAGGCGTCTGCATGCATATACTCACCTCTGCCTCATTAACACGTTTTCTGCAAGCTTCTTACAACCGCCTGTATAAATAACACTACATCCCTAGACAGTTTTCCTTCGAGTAGACGATATTAAGAATCTTCCCATAGATGATATTAAGAATTTTAACCCGTTCTCACAAGCTCTAATGGCTCAGTTCTAACAACCTAATATTGCTTAAAATATTTTTTATAATTATTTCAGCAATCATAGTTAGACACTATGATTTTGGATAACCTAGGATTGCATTGTTTGTTTGAAAACCACATTTCATTTTCCACTCTCCCCCAAAGGGACATTTGATGACACGCTGCTGTACCTCTAAATCTCAGATTATTCCCAAGACTTGGGGTACATAGAAAGATTGTGGGGTTGATGTAACACAAGCCTGATTATAGATGGTTTCAATGGAGCTTGGGGTGACCTCATTATAAAGTCTTGGGTATTGTGACATGTTGGAAAGAGTGTCATGGTTAGGGATTGTGTCTTCATGAACCTTAACCACTGTCTTTAGAAACTTAGCAAGGCAAAAGACAAAATGAGTAGAAACTTCTGGCCATTAAAATAATGTAAAAAACATTTAACTAGCAAACATGGGACAAAACCAACTTCAAGATATCTTTCAGACATCTGTCACAGGGGTTTGCCTGGGATTGAGGGTTGACCCACATTCTAATTCTCAATTTATGACCTCATTTGTAGACAAATCCCATCTGCCCATATTTATTTCATTATTCCAAAGGCATTGGCTCAGTCCTCTCGAGAGTGGATGAATGCAGTGGTATTTAATTTAAGAAATGACTCCTTACTAGACCCAGCCTCCTTTCTCGTATTATTTCCTCAGCATTAGCAACATAGACCAACACTTTCAAGATGGCACAGTGACACGCATGACAAAACCAGTGTCCTGCTTGTTCTTAGTGTCAGTTTGACATGACTCATGTTACCTGGAAAGAAGTGATACCAGCTGAGGAAGTTCCTCTGTGAGATTCACCTGTGAGTCTTCATCCAGCCACCGATGGAAACAGATGCAGACCCACAGCCAAACATTATGTGAAGTTCTGAAATCCCACAGAAGATGGGAAGAAAGGATTGGGGGAGCCAGAGGGGTCAAGGACACCACAAGAAATCTCACAGAATCAACTAACCTGGGCTCATAGGGACTCAGGGAGACTGAACCGTCAGCCAGGGAGCCCGGATGGGACTGACCAGGTCCTCTCCACATATGGTACAGTTGTATAAATTTTTGTCCACTTGTGGTAATCCTAAAAGTGGGAGTAGCAGCTATCTCTAACTTATTTTAATACTAGTTTTTAAAAATTTTCTTATTGTCTACTCAGTGTTCTACCTGCATGTATACCTGCTGACCAGAAGAGGGCACCAGTGCTCATTGTGAATGGTTGTGAGCCATCATGTGGGTTCTGAGAATTGAACTCAGGATGTCTGGAAGAGCAGCCAGTGCTCTTAAATGCTGAGCCATCACCCGAGCCCTAGTCTCTAATTTTTTTCCTGGCTTTTGGGACTCTAAGCTCTATACTAGATCGCCTTGTGCAGCCTTAATACATGGAGATGTGCTTAGTCTCACTGCAACTTGATAAGCCATGTTTTGTTGATGCTCAATGAGAGACCTGCCCTTTCCTAGACAGAAATGAAGAAGGATTGGATTGGGGCCTGAGATCATAGGGGAACTAGGGAGGAGGGTCTAGGAGGAGAGGGGGGGAGGGAAAACTGAGGTCAGAATGTTAAATAATAAATAAATAATGTATTAAAAAGTAAAGGAAACGCAGAACAAGTTTGAAAAAGATTTGGCCTCTGAGCATGTCTGTAGGACATTATTTCTCTTGACAGTTGATATGGGAGCTGCTTGAATTCCTGTCTTGACTTCCCTCCATGTTGGATTGCATCTTGGAAGTGTAAGCCAAATAAACTCTTTCTTCCTCTGAACTGCTTATAGTCAGAGTGTTTAATTAAAGCAACCAAAGTCAAACGAGGACAGTTGGAAACCCTATTTTAATTTGAGTTGAGCCTGTTGGTGTGTTACCTTTTCATCCCTAGAACTAACAAACATCTAAGACCATAAATTTATCCAAGCAAAAAACTTTCTTTTGACTCATTTTCGAGCCAGGTACTCATGGTAATTGTAGTCTACGGCACAACATGGTGGGAATTACACAGCAGAGGAAAATTATTTATCTCTCAGCTGGGGAGCAAAGAGAGTGAAAGGAAGATAATGGGTCCCTTGTCCCCGTGATGGCTAATCTTGGCTGTCAACTTGGCTGGATCTGGAACTCACTGAAAGGGAAACCACAGGGCTCTCTTGGAGATGTTCTTGATCAGATTATTTGAAGTGTGTGTCATCTTTTGGTGGCAGCCCAGATACATGGAAAAAGGAGCTTTGTTTTTGCTTGCTTTCGTTCTCACTGGCAACATCAAGTTCATCTATTCTATTGTTGCTGTTTCATCCCTTCCTTGGTATTTGCGTCCAACACTGGGCTTCCAACATATAGCGAAGACCAGTGCCTCTCCATGAATCTTCAATACCACATTGGGACTGCCGAGCACCCAGCACCATGGATTGAGCAACTGTCAGGTTCTCAGTCTTTCTGGTCTACCCAGAAGGATTGTTAGACTACCCAGACTATGCTGTATGTGTCAGACAAACAGTTCCTTTTACTATATATTCCTTCTCTTGGCTCTGTTCTTATTGAAAATTCTGATTAAAACAACACCTTCAAAGTTGTTCCCAAATAATCCAAAGTCTTCAATTAGGCTCCACCTTTTTAAGATTCTAACAATTCTTGACAGCACCAAACTGGGTCAAGCCTTTTAATACAAAAGCTTTAGGAAAACTTCCAGATCCACACAGTGAGTCTTCACCCTGACTCTTACGCCTTTTTCTGGGGTCTTCCTGTGGGCGCCACAGAAAGTCACCCTGACCCCTCTTCAAGTGTCTGACTTTAAAACATTTGAGGACACTGGTTCGTAATTTATTTCTGCATTCTCTCTCACACACCGAGCATCCCTATTTCCATCTATCACTCCTCACGAGGGAATGTCCCAGCTGCTGCTGCATCCTTGCAGAGGGAAGGCAGGAGGAGACAATAGACAGAGAATCTCCTATTTAAGTGAACACATGAGTTAGTAAAAGCCAAAGTGGAGCTTGCTTTTTAAGAGCTGCTTCATCACTGTAATTTATTTTAAACCTACAAAGAATGAAGTATCGCTCGTCACAATCCTACTTTTAGTCCGTTTTCCACACAGCCAGTGTTCGTGGCCTCAATTGAGGGTGACATAGCCAGTCATGCATTTCTCTCCCCTCTCACTCCCTTTGTTTCAGTCTGTCATTGCGAGCTGTTTGCTCAGTATTGGCAAATGTACGGTTTACTCCTTACAATATATTAAAGTGAAAGCATAAACCCCCCCTGTGGCTCAGCAGTGGGAGATCATTAGCCTTGATTTCCTGGGCCCTCAGAGGAGACAGTGCACCGTCCGTGCCAGCAAGTGTCAGGCAACATGAAAAAAAAACACGATTTAATTATTGAAATGTTTAGATAAATACTTTAAGTTTCTTGCCCACTGTCATAATTGAAGCCACTGGTGCCTGTAAACGTAACAAGAATTTTAAAGGTTTGAGGCCTTTTCTTTTTCACATTTATGGGATTTCAAAAGAATTATGATTTCTCATTATTTTTTAAGAGTTGGTCTTGTTGGCCCGATGCCAAGAATGGGATTGTATACTGTAGAATCATGGGATGTCTCTGCAAGGCTCTGACTCACGCCCTAAATTAGAAAGTGGCTCTCAAGGGTAAACTGTGCTTCTGCATTCAGGCTACAAATTAAGAGTCGGGCGTAGCAAAAGCTGCTGGGGCTTGACTGCATGCAGGCTACAAATTAAGAGTCAGGCTTTGCAAAAGATGCCTGTGCTTGAAGGACATTTTCAAGGGCAGGAGTGCACAAGGCTAAGCAGTCGTGGATACATCCACATTGAGAATTAAAGGTTGGCTCCGGGAAGTTTCTTCTTCCCAGGGACATGTCAAAGAGGATGAAAGGAAAGAGAGGGAGGAGGAGAAAGAGGGAGGCAGAGAAGGAGGAATGGAGCAGAGGAGGGGAAGAGGAGGCCACAAAAAACTGCAAAACCCCTCTGTGACGTTTCTGTAAGTTCAAATGAAAATGACAGCATCTCCTGCTTAGCAGGTGTCTGCTAACTGCCGTCTTTCCCCTGAGATTTAAGCATTCTCTGCTTCCTGATATTTACATCCCAGCAGATAGCAGGAGCAATCAGCTTAGATGGGTTTATTGGAAAACCCTGGCAGCCTGGCTGAGCACAGAAAGAAAAATTCAGCTCTTAGTTGCATCCTAGTCAATTCCTGTCAGCTGTTTTTATTTTGCTCCTGCTTAGTTTTGTTTGGGAGCTGAAGAAAATGAATCCAACCCGTGAAAAATTGGGAAGACTGTTTTGTATGACCGAGAAGTATGCATGATTCTCCCCCCCTACTCTGTGATTTAGAACAGACATGACTTTAATATACATGCAATAAGAATAGGCAGACAAGACTGTCTCCCCTGAAGGGAGGAAATGATAGGATCGATAAAGGGCATGGCAGGAACAGCAGCTGTGCATGAAGGTGGGTGCGAGCCAGGGCTCAACAGGCTGTCATGGCAAGAGCAGAGTGTGACTTTCTGACATGGTGGAGGGATCTCCTCCCGGGGCCTTTATACGGCCTGGCTGAAGTCTAGAAACTACATTTTCTCAGAATGATTTTCCCAGACTCTTCCTCCCTAGACCCTTATCTTTAGTTTCTGGTTAGAACCACCCTTAGGGAAGATGTCACATACTTTATGGCCTGCTGACCTCTCTGCCTTTGGTCAGAGATCACACCAGATTTTAGACCTTGATATAGAATCCACCTTCATAATCACATGTACAGTGTAAAGGAGTTTCTCTGTGTGCACACCCTAAGCACCTTCATGATCTCATGTACTGTGTGAAGGAGTTCCTCTGTGTGCACACCCTAAGCACCTTCATAATCACATGTACTGTGTGAAGGAGTTCCTCTCTGTGCACACTTTAAGCTTACTGCGCCTGCGGCATGGGAATGGTTGTTTCCTGGAAACATTTTCCCGAATTGTGCTGTGTTTCAAGTATGCTGACAGAAAGCTGCCTGGCATTAGACTCCCTGGAGTCTGATTTAGGCTGACAAAGTCATTCTGAAGTGGATTTTAACTCTCTTCTGTTCATGGGTCACTGCCTGCATTGACACCTGCAGGGTGCCCCGTAACTCACGGGGCTCACAGCTGAGCAAAGCCATTGATGTCTTTTCTCCCCCAGTCGTCTGCTTAGTGCTTCTCACACTATGAAAATTACCTGTCTGGGAGGAAGCTTCCATCTCCAGTCCAGTTTGACTTCTCTACGTCTTACAAACACAATGCATGGTAATTGGGCAACAGTGTCTTGTCACTTACTTCTGGTGGCGACCAAGAGGAACGGCAATAGCTATTGCTTAGGAGCCACCGAGTCTTCCTGGACCAACAGCTCCCAGTGCGGCATCTCACACTGGGCGTTAAGAGTTTTGTCTAATATCCTGTAGCTTCTAGAAGCATTGTTATCCAGTTATGCAAGGCAGTGCTCTGCCACATACCTCTGTGATGGAAGTCTTCAGTGGCTTGTGAGAGAACAGATTTTCATATTCCTTCTAATGAACCTCCCTTGGTTCACCCTGTCATCATTTGATCAGCCTCCCAATCCTGCCACCTCTTCCCTGCTTCTATCCTCCCATCCCTAGCCTTCCTCACCTAGACTCACGCATCTACCTACGTTCTACTAGACTCACAGCCATGGCCCCTTCCTAGTTTTCAGGCTATCATGAAGATTCCAAGGTAAACACAAAGAACTGAAGGCTAAAAGCTAGCTCCATCTGTGACAGAGAACATGGAGTTTATGTCTTTCCAGGGATGGGTTAGTTCCTGCAGAAAGGTGTTGTTCAGCTCCACCCATTTAGCAGTAAAATATCATAACATTTCTTTATAGCTGGATAAGATACATAGGCATTGCATTTTCCTTATCAGTTCATCAGCTATTGGACATCTACAGGGATTACATTTCATAGCTCCTGTGAATACAGAGACAATGACCTTGGATAAACAAGTATTTCTATTGCAAAGAGTAATATAGATGGAGCAGGTAGTAATTCTGTTTTATACTTCTGCAGAAACTCTACGCGAATTTCCACAGTGGCTCCACTCCTTTACTCTCTCAACAGCAGTGAGGATAGAATCCCTTGTCCCCACATTGTCATCGGAATGTGTTCGCCTCTTCACGGTAAGCATTCCCACTGGAGTGGGAGAAATCTCAGAGTAGTCTTCACTTACATTTTTTCTGATGGCTAACGATGTTGAACAAAATGGATTGAACTAGGAAAAAAAATGTGTCTTTAAATGAATGATAACCAATCTACAGTCCATAGGCGCAGAGAGGTTAGATATAGAGGAAGGGACTGGGGAAGAACATGGATCTTCCTGGGAGGGAGAAATGGTTTATATTTTATGGGTGGACTTGGGGGTGGGTGGATATGAGAACAGGGGGATTGAGTGGAGGGGGTGGGGGGATAGAGTTGAGGTATGGTGTATTAGAGAAAACTGAAGGACACTTGTAGAATCGTTTTGAAAGTTACTAAAATATATGAAGGCAATCCTAATGAGGCTTCTTAATAATGGGGGATCCGGAGTCCCGGCTGGACGTCTCTTGCCATCAATTGAGGCTTCCATTACTGGGACTGGGTTACATTCAGTTGAGTTTTTGGCCAAGGGGATCCCCAGAAACCCCCAAGCAAACCAGTCTGTTGCTATGACAAGGGGTTGTTCTCCAAGAACTGATGGCAGGCTCCATTAGCAAGAACCGCATAACTCAATGAACATGGAAGATCCAGCTGGTGCCTACATAGAACCTTCATTCCTACATTATAATGTCTTTGGTATGGGAAGGTACTCTGCAAACGTTGTATCGATTTATGCTAACTATGGGAACAGCTAGGAGGTACTTGAAGCTCAGTCTTGTGTGGTCATCTGGTGAATTTTGAGTGGAGCCGATGAAGTGGTTATAGTTCTAGTAGGAACAGGCGCAGTGTTCTGCACTGGATGCCGAGATGGATATGTACTGGGTTGGTGATGCGTGCCTCTGATATGGGGAGCATGGATGTTCCCTGTAGCTGTTGTTGAGACAGTCAGGGTTTGGCTTCTGAAGGCTCACTTGGCTCTCTGGCTTCTGATCTGAGGTTTGAGGCGTAAGCAGGTATACCCAGAAAGTACGGAGATGGTGGAGTTAGCTTAGTTGATTTGAAAGGCCGAAAGGCCTCCACAATAGCGCTGACGTGTTGAGTTTGAGGGCCAGTAGGCATCTGGGTGACCTCTGGCTTTGGGGAAAAGCAGACGATCTGCGCATGTCTGATATACCAGGAAGGTGATAGGTCAAGCTGTTTCCCAAGGAGCAAATGGATGTCTTATATAGGTTTATAAATGGTGATTAAATGTCACCATTTCAGAAAGGGGTGAGAACGAAGGATTTAATTGTGGGAATATCTGAGACTCAGATTGTGTATGTCCGTTCGTGGTGGGGATGGAGTAACAGAAGGAGAATAGTGGTGGGCGCCACCCGCGGAGCCAGAAGGAGGGAGACACGCATTGTCTCTCTGTAAGGCAATCAGTGGGAGTGCGGCCTGGCAAGTGGGGCTGAGCATTCCAGAAGGAGGAGCCATAGGGAGAAGGCTCCTTAGCCTTGTGGTGCCTGTGATTGTGGGAGGGAGGGGTGGAATGACAGAGGGGTTTCCTGGGAATGGGGGACACTCAGGACCACTTACTTAATTTTTGAGACAGAGTTTCACATTGTACCTCAAGTTGGCCTGAAATTCATGATGACTTCAAATTTGTGGCAATCCTTCTGCCTCAGACTTCCCCGTGCTGGAATCACAGGTGTGAGCCCCCAGGCCTGGCTTTCCTCACCGATGTTGACATCAAGATGCTGGGAGTCTTATTAGGCCTGGAAGATGCAGGTGGCTTATGAAAATTAGTGTTTGTTCCACGGGATGGTGTCACCTAGAGTAGATAGGACCGGATGTAGTTCTTCTTGACACATTCTACTTTTTGAAACCAAATTGTCATGCCATAAACACGCAGGTGTCCCGGGTTGCTCGCTGTCATTTTTGGACAGATTCTACCTGCAGTAAGTCAGAAAGAGTCTCTGTTCTAACCTGCGTGTGAACTCTAGAAAGAAAACCCCTAAAAGGAAAGAAGCATCTGCCAGCTATTCTACTTGACAGTTTGACAAGGTTGCGGTTACTTTTTCTGAGCTCTGATTTATGTAAAATTTCCAAGCGGTTATCTTCTCTCAGGTTGCAGGCACTCGGAGTGGTGATTCATATGAAGTCAAATGTTGCTTCCAAAACAAGACGTTGTGCATGGGAGATAAGGAAAGACCCAGAGTGAGGCCTTCTGCTCTCTGCTCCAATGCTCTGTCTCAGGGTTATGTGATCAAGGAACCCTTTTTAATGAGAAGTTATGTGATTTCTCAGGCCTGGTGTCCTGACTGAAGGCAGTCCGATGATGGTTTACTGGCCTCATGCAAGGAATGATGGGAAAATCAATGCTCTTAAGAACTCTGGGAGGTTTTTCAAAGAAACACTAATGTTAGTTTCTCCTAAATTGGTTAAAATAGATAATAAGTGACAGAAGAAAGACATCCTGGATTTATACACTATATTATACAATACATTTAGTGTTTTATAATAAGACAGAAGGGAAGCCATCGACCTGTACTAAATACAAAGTAGAAACTACTGCAATGGATCTGAGGAAGAGAGCGAAGGTTATGAATGCCCAGGCGACTAAAGCCCGTTTTAGTATCTTAGGTTCTTTAATCCATGTTTGAAATCCCCCTCTTTGAGGAGAAGCTTCACCATAGTATGGGAGAAGACCACGGGTGTTTCACTGTTTTATTCTTTAGCTTTCCTCACGCCGGCACTCTGAACAAAGGACGAGTAAAGAAGGAGCTGGTTACTAAAGCATGACGCCCTGCCATGCACACGTCAGATTGAATGAAAGGTGTTGTTGGTGCACTAATGACACTGCCCACCCCAAAATGGTGTGTGTGTGTAGAAAATCTACTTTCAGCCAGAAAGCAGTGGAAAGAAAAGGTTGATGCAATTATCACAAAGAATCAATCATACAAAGATTTTTTTTGAAAATAAGACTAAAAATAATACATACAAATACACGACTCTCTTATTTTAAGAATGTGGAAGTAGAATTTCAATAATTTACCCCCAAACAGTTATAAACTTCAGAGACAGTGTGAGTTAATAAGTCAGGTCGATCCTGATTCTCTTCTATGACTTTTATTCTCCAATTTTTATTATTACACATACAATTTGGCGTTGACATATGTAACTTATTCTTAGAATAATTTTATTGTGCAGGATGAAATACTCTCAGTCTAGAATTTTGCCCCTTTTCATGGTTAGCAAAAATGTTAACAAGATTAGAAGCCCTAAGCAAGGCTGCCGTGATACAGCGCTAGCGTTCACCGCCCCCAGCTTGAGCTCCTGATACAGCGCTAGCGTTCACCGCCCCCAGCTTGCGCTCCTGCCCCTGCCCTCCTCATGGGTCCTTTTGGGTTTCCTCGTACAAACAAATGACAGCAGACGGTAGTGAGGACACAGGCAAAGGGGAACCCTCCTTCATGACTGGTGGGAGTGCAAACTGATGCACTCATTATGACAATCAGTACGCAGAGTTTCAGGGAGCTAGAAGCAGAACTTCCACAGGACCTAGCTGGACCACTGCTGACGTATGCTTATAGAAATTGATACCTGCTCCAGAGACGCTTGCTCAGCCGCGTGCATTGCTGCTTTATACATAACAGCTAGGAAATGGAGGCAACCCCAACGTCCTCTAACTGTTGAAAGGATAGCGAAATGTACATACACACCACGGAGTTCTCCAGCTGCAAAGAAAAAACGAAGTCATGAAATTTGCAGGGAAGCAAGAAAGAAAAAGGAAAGTGCAAAAATGAAAACATCTAATTCCAGATCCTTAAATTATGTGCAGATGCAAAACTGTATTAGAGGGGGCTGGAAAGATTGTTCAGTGGTTAAGAGCTTTTCCTGTTCTTCTAGAGGTTTCGGCTTCAGGGTCCAGCACCAACATCAGGAGCTCAAACTGCCTGTAACTCCAGCTCTAGAGGATCTGAAATCTGTCTCTGGCCTCCTCGAGGCTCGGCACAGACATCACACACACAAACATGAGTGTGCACATGGGCATGCGCACAAACATGCACACGCAAATAGATGTCGATTTAAAAAAGCAATGAAAGGGTCTGAAATATGGAGATCTGGCACATTGTAGGAAGGAAAGAAAAATAATACTCACCCCGTGGAAAAAAGTGAGGGACGCCTCAGAAAATCAGAAACACCTGCAGTCCAGCTATTTGAACTGCGAGCATTTGTTTAAAAGGGTTAAAGTCAGAACTTGGAAGAGACATATGCTCTCCGGGGCTATGGCAAGATTGCTCAGAACTGCTAACATTTTCATTCGAATTTATAGTTCCAGGCAAATTCTCCAAATAATACTTGCTAAGTAAAAAAAATACAGAGAGTTTGTGTTTCTCAAGTTGCTTCACCAAATTTTATCTAGTCAAATGTTTTGGGAATTTTTTGCTATAACACATATTAGGAATAAGAACAACAGTAAGTGGGGTTGGTTAGAATTTAACCAACTCTGTAACTCAAAGCGTAGTACTCAGCTCTTCTTGGCAGTGGCCTTTCTGGTGAGAGCTATCTTGTGTTCAACCAAGAGGTCTTGGAGTAATTTATAGAATAAAAGTAGTTTCCTGCTAACTCAAGGAGTAGTTATTTGTTGAAAGAAATCACACTCAGATTTGACAGCCAAAGTCCACTTTGGCGCCTGTGTCTGTCATGTTCCGTCACTGCAGCTCATGCTCCCATTGTATCTCCCAGTTTTTCAGGTGTTTGGTTCATGACTGGGCGGATTTGCTGTCTTCCGTCTGTGGCAGTTCTTAGGGTGGGGTCATGTGCTATACTAGAAGCATGTAGCTGGGAAGTAAATAGGAGATTGGAGTCCCTTCGTTCTCATCAAAGCTTTGCCTCAAGTGACCTCAGTGCCTCCCTTACCAGAGACAATGGATACTTAACATTACCTAGTGTTTCTGAGGCCCTCTCCTCTTGTTGACACAAAATCGTGTGGTCATCTCAAAAGGCATGGGAGTGAAACACATGTGACCATGGGCTGCATACACAGATGTAGGCTAGTCTTGCTATCATGTTCCATGTGGAAGTGGTTACTTCAGATGTGAAAAAAGTAATAAATCAGAACACTTATCAAATGCATTGGTGGGGACCACAGGTAGAGATAGGCAAATTACAGCAAAGTTCAGAAAACCTCATCCTTTGAAGATGATAACCATGATATTCTTGGCTACTAAACTGGTGGAAGGTAGTGGTTTGTTAGGAAGACATCTTAAAGATTTCGAGGTAAAAAAAGATGCTAGGCCAGACATAGATGTGTGCTTTCAGAGGAACTAAAAACAGCCTAAGAAAAACTGACTCTGGTCTGTAGCATTCTGACTCCGTCACCACGAAGTTCAGTGGTTTGGCCTCAAGGAACTTCTAACACAGCTGAAGCTTTTCTCCTTTTATTTATTTCTTTTCCCTGGGAACGTACGTTCACCGTCTCCTAGAACTTATCTGCTATAATAGCCCAGCTTTAATCCTTCCTCCTAATTTCGGACTTGCCTTAGCTTTTGTGGCTCCTCCTTGGTCTTTTATTAGTAGAGTTCTTGAGCTTGCAAGATCTAATAATTTAGATCAGTTTCCTGACATTTTGATCCACCTAATTTATCAATCCCACAGAGGTTTGTATGTTCAGTTAGTGTGATTACCCAATCTATGCCGCAGCTTCACATTCAAGCTATGATTCCTACATGCCCCACCTCATGGCGCCTGTAGCAGGATGGGACAAAACATTGGATGTCCTCAGACAACCTTTTTACTCAGTGAAAAAAGCTGCTTCCTGCTGAGATTCCATGTGGCATCGCTGTAAATAATTCTGGGGACATGGAACTTACTACATCCCCAGCTGGACCGTCTCAGCTTCTTAAAACTCTGGAACATCTCAGAGATTTCGTCCTCTTGTTTTAATTTTTGGCATAGTCTCCTGAAGACTGCTACAGAATGGAACAAGCATGCTAGATGACATCAATGCTGCTCTTGCACACGCTGGCCGCCGGACTAAGTATGAGAGTCACTATCTTGGCAAGGATTTTAAGAGGTGAGGGGTAAGCTTGGATAACGAAGAACGAAGAAAATATACAAGGACCTAGATGGAATGGTATAGTGACTAAGAATCGATTCATCTGTTGCTACTGTGTCTACAAACGTCATTTGTTTTCTAATGAGAATCTCGGAACAAATATGACAGTCTCTATTATTAGAAACTGAGATTCATAAGCCTACTACCTTAGTTCCCCTGCATGTTAAAAGAAATTAGGAATAAAACTTGATAAAGGAAAATTGGTTTCTTATATTTTGGACAAGTGTGTGTGTGTGTGTGTGTGTGTGTGTGTGTGTGTGTGTATGTGTGTGCACGTGCACAACTCTTTCTCATCCTCTAACCAGGAATTTATTAACATAACAGAAGAATTCCTTCACTTGCACCCCATAAAAAGATAGCCCTTACCTAATTACTCGGTGTGTGTCAAAGACTGACAGCCAGAGACCTGCACACAGTCCCAGAGTTCAGCTCGGCTGCATGTCCACTGCTGACGAGGCCTAATTGAACTGCTGTCAGTCTGACTTTTTGTTTGACTGTCTGGATGCTTTCCATTCTGTATTTTTGTGTGGTTGAGAATACCAGAGAGATGATTCAGATATAATTATATAATTATTTTGACAGTTCTGTAGTTTCGACTCACATTTTCCTGAACTGTTCCTATGAAGGAATACCCCGTCCTTAATGATCTTACAGTCTGCTGATATCTA
>NC_022009.1:122717999-122793291 GCF_000317375.1 Microtus ochrogaster | reverse complement strand
AAGTATATCTTCACTCTGAACTCACTGAAATACATCACAGTTGCACCAAGTCCTGCAAACAGATATTGGTATTTCAGAGGGGAACAGGACAAATACAGACCCAAGAGTTAAATGGCAGGTGCGCTGACGGACAGCTCTGACTGTGCACTTAAACAGATGCCTAACTAGAGCAAACTGGGGAGGAAAGCTTTTATTTGGCTTACACTTCCACATCACAGTTTATCATTAAAGGAAGTCAGGATGGGAACTCAAGCAGTGCAAGGACCTGGAGGTAGCAGCTGATGCAGGGGCCATGGGAGAAGTGCTGTTTATTTCCTGGCTTAACCAACCTGCTTTCTTCTAGAACCCAGGACTGCAAGTCTAGGGTTGGCACCACCCATATTAGTATGGGCCTTTCCCCATCAATCACTGCCTAACAGGCTTGCCCCACAAGCCAACCTTATGGAGACATTTTCTCAGTTGAGGTTCCCTCCTGTCAGATGACAATAGTTTCTGTCAAGTTGACGTTAAATTGACACAAATAAAGTCAGCAACTTGTCAACTTGACACACAAACGCATCATCACTAAGCCACAATCTTTCCGTCCTCATTCATCCTCAAGATCTCACATTAAACATATAATTTTTAAGAACCCACAGTCTACAAATTCAAACACGTCAAACGTTCAGTCTCTTTAAAATAACCAATCTCTTTTAGGAGAGATAACTCCAGGATATCCAAGAAGTTCTTATACTGCAAGAAGTAGATGTAAATAATAGAATTTATTATGTACCTAAAGTTTCCAGATTCTACAAGAGGTAACTTTAGGAAGCACATCCTAAGAGGTGTCAACATAGTCCCCAATTTCGTTCACAGTCTGCTTAGATACTCTTCGTTCTGAGCTGATTCATGTGTCTGCTCATAGAATCCAGCATTGCTGCTCAAACAACTTTATTTGGACAGTTTTAGTATTTCATCACTACGCCGTTGTTTGAGTAGAAAAATGTTCTCAGAAAAGGACTTTCTCAGAAAGGCAAAATTTAGACTCTAATTACATAACAAATGTGTACAAAATCCACCTGTTTCTTGGTTACTTTTCATCTATCTTTCAAGACAAACCAATTTCAAACATAACAAAATAAAACCTGCATTTTTATTTTATGGATATTATGTCTAAATGTAAAGGGAATTTTTAATTGGTTTGGTCTTTGTCTTTAAATTTACAAAGACCTTTCAGGAATATAATGATAATTGATTTGTAGACTATCCTGATTATTAAAGTCTATTATTCCATTTGTCTAATTATAATGACATTCCTGATAAACAGTAGGTAATTCGGGTTTTAATATAGTCACTGGAAGTTCAGTAGAAAAGATCCTCCCCCCTTACTCAGAACTCAAGGTGACCTGCAAGTCGGGCAGAGACCGAGGCCTCACAGCAGCCATGATGTTAGGCACTAGGGCCATTTAGTGTGTTTGCATCTATGGAGCTCAATGATAATAAAGCCCCAGAGCTTCTTCCCTAAAAGTCATTTGCAACTTAAAGTTCTCATATTTCCAGAGCCCCTTTGTTCCTTTGAGACCAAGTAGGAGTCAAGAGTCAAGCTCTTTTTTTTTTTTTTGATGACCAAGAACGTGAAATGCTTAGAAGATAACCTACTACATATCCTATATCTTTAGGCATAGAAATCATCTTAATGATTCAAAGAGTGATATTTCTTACTTCACAAACCGTAAATTTTGTTAATGGTATATGAGAGGTTAGTGTTCTCAATCTCTTCTTTGTGGGAGGGAGGTCTAAGACAGAAAATGTGAGGGAGATGCTCATGTTTAAGAGACTAAGTCAGAGCAGGGACTTCTTAGCACCCAAAGACTCCTCTCTTCCTCTTACTGGAGGGTATGGTCCATGCCTTCTTACTTCTTAGAGGTCAGGTAGCTCATGAGTATGTCACCTTGTTAATGTAGCTAAAGTCATTGCCACATAAGGAAGTGAACTTGACAGTGTGGTCATTGTGGGCAACGACAACAGCAGCATCAAAAGTAGAAGAGTGAGTGTCATTGTTAAGGTCACAAAAAACAGCTTCAACCTCAGAATAGCACAGGATACCCTTGAGGTGGCCTTCTCATGTCTGTTTTACCATCTTCCTGTTACCAACATATTTGGCATCTTTCTCTAGGTAACGGATCAGATCGATGATGGACATGTTGGAGATAGGAAATCAGAAGTCCTTGTCAGTGAGCTTCTCATTCAGCTCTATAATGATGTTGTCCACAGATTTGGTAGAGCTGATGGATACAGGACTGATGCTTAGGGCAGCCTCGTGGCCATCACACCACAGATTCCAAGAGGGGTTTACCTCCAGTCTTCTGGATGGTGGCACTAGTGTGGGTGGTAGTTGTGAAGCCTTAGGCAATTCCAATGTTTCCATAAATGATTTGGCTAGGGTGGCTAAACAGTTGGTGGACCAAGAGGCATGGCTGACAATCTTAAGCGAGTTGTACCACAAACAGGGGGGCATCAGCAAAATGGGCAGAGATAATGACTTTTTTGGGTTCCACCTTCAAGTGGGTCCCAGCATTCTCCATGGTAGCAAAGACACCTGTAGACTCCTCAACATGCGCATCACCACTCGATGATGGGATCTCCCTCCTGGAATACGAAGATAGACTTCCTATTGGTGGTAGTTTTTCTGTTCTTAACCTTAACTGTGCCATGAACTTGCCATGGGTGGAATCATACTGGAACATATATAAAACATAGCTGAGATTAATGAAGATGTCATTAATGGGTATAATATCTAGTTTACAAAGTTGAAGACAGTCCTAGTGTCTAGGTGCTCAAAATGACCAAATCAATTTATATTAATTTTCATCCTCATGTCTCAGGGATAAGGCATGTACTGCATGAGAAGGTGTAGCTATCTCTTCAATAGGAGAGAACCTTTTCTTGACAGGGTCTTTTAATGTCGCTCACAGCTTGGGCTATACTCACTAAATAAAACCTACTGGCCTCTGATACCTGCTCTCCTTTCCTTGGCCTTCCAGGTCTAGAATTGTAGGTGTAAACCATTACATCTAGGGCTGTATTTCACTATTGATGTGTGTGTGTGTGTGTGTGTGTGTGTGTTTGAGTATGACTGTACAGGTTAGGGGATGTACTTACTCATGACTGTGAGTATGCTCGACTGTGCTTACATGTGTGGAAGCTGAAGGTCAGCATTTTATGTCTTCCTCTACTGCTCTCTATTGCATTTTTATGAGCTTGATTTTGGGCCAGACTGGCTGGTGAGGGAGCCTCCAGAAGCGACCTGACTCTTCCTCTGGGATAAGAGATCTGTGCCACGCTGCCTGGCTTCTACAAGAGTCCTTAGGATCTGAACTCACGTGTTGTTGATGGTGCAGCAAACAGCTCACCATATCTTTACTGGTTTTGAAATATGGTTGAATATTAGTTGTGCTTCTTTTACTGGTGAACAGTTTTTTTTTTAATGACACTAAACTCAATTGCTTACTTTTTTCAGTAAGGAAACGATAATCTTGAGTGTTCTACAACTTACCCAAGGAAGAACATTCTAAGTGTTTTCAAACTTTCTTTTATATCCATTTCAAGTTGGGATGATCATAGGACTTGATAAGTAAGTGTTTATTGTTCATGTTTTTGCATTATCATCACAATATAATAAGGATCTTGCTTAAGCAAAGATTCCAAATTGAGTTCTTCCAAGATGTGTCAATTTTATATTGGTCTTTGAATTTGTAAACTACTCTGTATGTTTACCATTGAATCACTGAAATTATCAGAGAAAAGGCTATGTAGATAACGGCTAACCAAAAATTGAGGGAGAAAATATTTTCCTTGCTCTTCTGTGTTCCCCTCCCATACATACTCTGAATCCTGACTTTCTAACGTGAGAGTGTGGAGGGATTTGAAATCCTATCAATCATTTTAACATTCTCAGTTGTAGAAGAAAATCAAATAGCTAAAATTATGCTAAAAATAAATCCTCCAGATTTGCTGGATTGGGTGACCTTGGAGTGTAAACAAACATTCTCTCTTGGAAAGCTAATCCTGCCTGGCTTTTGACTTTCCTGGGAGATTGCTCTAATAGGCTTTTAAACTGCGTGATGGATAATTGTTTCCACAACTAGCCCAGATTGCTTTTCTCTAAAGAAAAAATGAAAATGAAAGTTCTATCCAATTAAAACAAGACTATTAATAGCACTCTGTGTGGGAAAGGAAGAGGCAACTTTTCAAAAGCCCATGCCAGTGAAATGTGGATTTTCTCAGCGCTGAGTTAGGTGAAAAGCTTAAGACATGCAACTAGACAGGAAAGGATGCGATTCGGCTGTTTTCAAGAGCACATTGGCATCCCTGGGAGAGAGGTGCGAGTGTTGCTATCGGCGACAGTTCCCACAGATCTCAGCTGGTACATCACTGGCCAGTGAAGAAGCTCTGGAGACAAATCCTGCTTTGGCTAATGTTAGCAAGCTCAGTGGTTTCCCAAGTCCTTCTCTTGCAGCCATCAGGAAAGGCAGCAAACAGCCCTTTTCTACCCATAGCTACTGTTGATCTCTGTAGCACAAGGGAATTCATTCTAAAATAGCCTATTATTAATGATACTGATAAAAGGAGCGAAAGACTATCACCAAGAACAAGATAATGCAACCAGTGACCATAGTATCTTTATTCAGAGGACAGAAGCTGGAGCCCAGGCATTTCTAGAAGCTTTTCCTTGTATTGGCAGATGTTTTGCTTAAATAAACAGAATCAGGATTTGCAAAGATTCACCTTGGCAGCAGCTGAAGCTCATGGATATTCACTAATCTCTTCTTGTTCCAGCTGTTCCTCCAGCTGTTCTGGAAAGTGCATTGATGAAGCACCGGAGGCCACAGGGCACAGAACTCTGTGCCATGCATGGCTCCTGGTTTGTCCAGAGCAGCACACACAGGAGGAAAGAATCTGTGTGTCGTTTACACCCTGCACACACTATGAAGCACATGTGAACACTAACTGAATTTCTCTTACTACCTCTATGACCCTATCCAAATGCTACTGCTTACAGAAAAACTAGTGCTAATTTCAAGTCAGTCACCCTAACTGAAATCTTTGTACAGACATGCATGAAGCCTGGCATCATTTGTTATCAAACATGAAGTTTTACCTGAGGAGCTTGTTGAGGTGGGGCTGAGGCTGCCTGGGAAGCCTAGAACTCAGAGGGAAAGGTATGGAGATTGCACATAAGGAGTGAAAACTCTTCCCCTCCGTGCCTCCCACACTGTCTACCCTGCATTTCTCTGCAGGCCACCTCTCCGTGCTCTCTGACCCACACAGCAGCAGTACACTGTCTTATTACCGGGTCTCCATGCACGCCTGTCTCTGAGCACCATCTTTACCTCATGCTCACTTCTGTGTGTCTTAGTTCAAGTCCACAATGACTGGCTTTCCGCTTGCAGCATGGGCAGTTGTCTGTGTTGTTATTCAAGTTGGCCAGCAGGGCTCTTGGAAACAAGGGTTCCATCATTCTGTGGGACGATACAGATACGATAGCAGAATACTTTTCTGCAGGATGCCCCCTCCCCAACAGCCTTGTTTGTCTGGAAAGTGTCATGAGCACATGCTCCATCTTGACTCCCACTAGAAGGGCTCCATTTAATTTATTCAGAGCTTGCATTACAGTTCAGACACAGCACTCCCAGTAACTAATGTGTTCATTTCTAGATATGTGGGCAGCATATTGTTCATTTTTTGTGTTATTTCACTTGGGTATTGGTGGTGAATTGCTGACAGGAAAACTATCTTTGAAAGACCCCGTGAAGCCGGGCGATGGTGGCGCACGCCTTTAATCCCAGCACTCGGGAGGCAGAGGCAGGCGGATCTCTGTGAGTTCGAGACCAGCCTGGTCTACAGAGCTAGTTCCAGGACAGGCTCCAAAGCCACAGAGAAACCCTGCCTCGAAAAACCAAAAAAAGAAAAAAAAAAAAAAAGACCCCGTGAAAACCACGAATGCTTGCCAGTCATGCTTCTCACGGAGTTTCTTGGTCTTGTGTCTATGCAAGTATCCACAGGGCATTTTATAGTTCCTGTGAAAATTCAAATTAATCCATTTTGAATATCTATTATATAATAGATCTTCTCTGAACATGTTTCCGATGCTGTCAAGTTGAACCTCTTAACTCTAAAGTAAAGATTTGGAGCTACTCTCCTAGAAAACTGGTCTGTCTGATTTAACTGCTCTCTTTGGAATCACCTCAGGCAACCGTTTCTGAATATAGAACAGTGACTCACCTCAATTAATAAGCTTCACACAGGGTAAAAGCAGATGTGCAGTACAATTTTGATTAATTACAGAGATCCAGAGTGTTTGAGGATGAAACCCCAAATGGTAGAGGCCAACTGTCAGCTGGACATTAATCAGAGCAGAAATTTAACAAATTCTCTAGGCCTATAGAAACAAACAGTATGGATTATGCTTTCTAGTTCTTCTTTTTTTTTTATAGAAAGGAATTTTATTTAGTTGGAAGGTACAGGCATGGGAGTTTAACAGTTCAAAGTGCTAATTCAAGGGAAGAAGAACTTGGAGCTCCATAAGCTAGCATGTGGAATTTTCTTTTTTTTTTTAATTAAAAATTTCCACCTCTTCCCCTCCTATTTCTTGTTAGTATGAAATTCCTAGTGGCACTACTTGGAGATCCGAGATCATGCACATCTCATATATATATATATATATCATATATATATATGATATATTTTATATATATATATATATAATGTGTTCTTGTGGTGTTAGTTACAGATGGTGCCCCATACCCAGAAGATGCTTCTTTGCTGAATGAATGTGGACATAGAAGAATGTAGTAGAGATGGTGTAAACAGGTCACAAGCTAGTAGCAAACTCCATATTAAAATTCATCTTCAGGATCACATGGAATGATGACAGAGCATGGCAGCCCTGGGACTAAACACCTGCCTCTTTTGGGTCTACATTGTGAATTCACCATCTGCCGGTCTGAGGCTTTGTTGTTTAGTCAGGGCACCATGCTTTAGAGTCTCATCATACCGCCTCCTCTGACTCAAGTCCTGCACACTCTGGAATCTCTTCCAAATGATAGTCCAGGGATGGCATATTCTGTCACCACTTTATGAAGGTCACTGCCACAAACCAGCAGCTGATAATTGTTCCTGGTGGGGATATTGGATGATAATGTAAAACAGTGTGTAGAAAAAACCATATATTTCATAGACCAGAAAGCACTGGTTTCACAATTGCTTCTGGCCTAAAGACCTACCACTAGGTTCTACCTATCTCCTAATATTCCCAGTCTATATAAGCTGAATATATATGTTATAAACATTTACCATGTGCACTACTGTCGCGCCCCACCTCGTCCAGCAAGGAATGACGTGACCACCGGAGCTCTTCTCACTGCAGTTTATTCCAGGACTTTATTCACTTTCTCTCTCTCTTCCCCTCGCTCTCTCCTCTCTCCTCTCTTCCCTCTCTCTCTCACCGGGCAAACCTCTCCCAGCCCTTAAGTAGGCATGGGCTACCAATCCTGAACTGCCAGGTGGGCACTGCCCATAGGTTCACACATATGCAGGCAGCTGATAATCATTGCGTGATCATAGCATAGGTCAGGCCTTAGCCATCTCAGGAGTTGATTATACATCTCCATCAGGTGTGACACCATGCAGCGCACTACACACTACTGTGTTTTATGTGTTCTAAATAGTAGTAAAAAGATGACAATTTTTTTTTTTGCAGGCAAATGGATGGAACTAGAAAAACCCATCCTGAGTGAAGTAACCCAGACCCAGAAAGACAAACACAATATTTACTTCCTCATGTGACGAAAAGGATAATCAGACTACAATCCACAATCCCTGAGAAGCTATGTAACAAGGAAGACCCTAAGAAGAGAAACTTGCATGGCTGCCCCTGGGAAGGGAAAAAAGATAAGATGTCCTGAGTAAATTGGGAGGGGGAGGAGAAGGAGGAATGAAGGAGAGGGGGAAGGGAACAGGATGCTTGAGTTGAGGGAGGGACAGAGAAAGAGAGCAAGAAAAGATCTATATTGACAGAGGGGACCATTATGGGGTTAGGGAGAAACCTGTGGTCGGGAAATTCCCAGGAATCCACAAGGATGACCCCAGCTAAGACTCCAAGCAATAGTGGAAAGGGTGCCTGAATTGGCCTGTCCCAGTAATCAGATTGATGATGACCACCCTAATTGTCATCCTGAAACCTTCATCCAGTGATTGATGGAAGCAGATGCAGAGATTCATGGGACCAAACTCCTTGAGTTCAGTCAAAGAGAGAGAAAATGGATTATATGAGCAAAGGGGAGTCGAGATCATGATGGGGAAACCCACATAGATAGCTGACCTGAGCTAGTGGGAGCTCACTGACTCTGGACTGACAGCTGGGACTGAACTAGACCCTCTGAATGTGTTTGACAGTTCTCTGGTTTGGGCAGGCTGTGGAGCCATTGACAGTGGGACCAGAATTTATTCCTAGTGCATGAACTGTCTTTTTGGAACCCATGAAGCGATACTTTGCTCAACCTTGAAACAGGGGGGAGGGGTTTGGTCCTGCCTCAGTAAAACGATAATGTGGGGGGTAAAGATAGTCTAGATTTTACACTGAGGGAAAAAAAATCAAAATTGAAAGAATAAAAAAAGAATTCTTAGAACAAAAGAAATATACACTCATTTTTAACAAGTTTTAATCTTATTAAAGGAAATCTCTCAGACAAAAGAAAAATAATACCATATAGAATTCTGTACCTATACAAGGAAATGGCAGCTGCAGAAATGGTAACTGTGGGCATAAAACATACTTAAAAGTAATTGTTTAAAGAAAGTCATATATATATATTGTGATTTATATTTATATTGTGAACAGTAAAAAGCATACCAGTAGAGGGCAAAGGTTGTCAAAAAACCTAAGATGCATGCATCATGAGGTCCCCTTCTATTGATCTATTGATGCTGTATTATAATAGCATGCAAATGAAGTAGACAACACGGGCTTTGAAGAATTGAAATGCATTCAAAATGGAAACCTCCGGGCAGGGACAAATAAATAAGAACTAGAGAAAGAATGGAAAGGATAAAAACATGCAAAAAAAAAAAAAACACCGAGTTTTACGACATGATAAATTGTACATCTTATTTATTTTATAAATTTTTACTTTATAATTATGTATGCATTTGTTTTTGTTTTGTGTGTGTGTGTGTGTGTGTGTGTGTGTGTTTTTTGTGTGTCGAGTTAAACTGTCTACAAAGGGATTTTGCTCTAAGGCCAGGGGGAAATATGTGTCTTGAAAACTGCACAAAAAATATTCAAAAAAAAAAAAACACCGAGTTTTACGACATGATAAATTGTACATCTTATTTATTTTATAAATTTTTACTTTATAATTATGTATGCATTTGTTTTGTTTTGGTGTGTGTGTGTGTGTGTGTGTGTGTGTGTGTGTGTGCGTGACTTGAGAAGTCTGTGGTGGCCAGAAGAGGGTATTGTACTGGATCCCTGGCACTGGGGTCACAGGCACTTGTGAGCCACAGTGTGGGTACTGAGAATGGCACTTGACTGCTTCGCTCTCAACTGCTGAACCCTCTCTCTAGTCCCTGTTTATCTTTTAACTTGGAGCTAGGTTTTTACTTTCATAGTTGAAGCACTATTGATTGACGTAGCGGAGTTAAATTTGGTCATATGGATGTATCATTGTACCTTGAGTGTATGCATGTGTTTTTATTTCTATTTTTTTTAATATGAAGCCCTGAATAGGGAGTCACTACTCTTGAGTGAAGCTAACGATGGAATTTCCACCGTGCCTCTTCTGTCTCCTTTGCATGAGATACTCTGATGTCTGGAAAGATGCAGATATTTATGATTCACTACAAGTGTGGGGGTGAATATTAGATTGTTTTGAATGATGTTCTCATTTTTATGAGGCAAGGACCTGTTGAAAATTATTTATTTTAGTCACCAGCTCCATATTCAGTGTCCTCAGATTTCGAATTTCTCTTTAACTTCATACCATGCTTTTCTTTTCTTGTTAACCTTTTGTTTCTTTTTTTAAAAAAAACAAAATAAAACAAAACATTAAAATTGATTAAATTTCTTCCCTTCGGTAAATCTCAGCCTGTAGAACTTACCTCCCATGACATTTTGCAAACTGTAGCCCTGATTTGTCTTCTCCCTACCTCTCCTTTGATAGACCCTTGCCACCGTGGCCACTATGTCTGGTGACATTTCTTTGTTTCTTTTGACTCCTTTAAGTCCTACAGAGAAACAATGACACGGGTGAGTGATTATACAACCATCATAATGCAAAACGATTTCCATACATGTATACTGTCTCTGTATTCACTCCCTACCCATGAAATAATGGTGTACTGCCAAACTATAGCTGGGCTGTCCCCTCTCTCTAAAGAACCCTACATTTAATTTCATCATATATATCTCACAGATAAGACACAACATATAGTATTTGTGTTTCTGAGTCTTGCTTATTTTGTTAACACAGAGCTATTTGGTTTTATTTTCTACAGTTGATATAATTTTATAAATTTTAAAAAAGAAAATGTCAAAACAAAACAACATGAGACAAAAAAATCTCCAAAATACACCATCGAGTTAATTTTCTGTTTACTGTCTACTGCTGGGCGTGGGGCCTACCCCTAAGTATGGTTTGTGTGTCCAGTGAGACTCTATAGAAGACCACTGATTTTTCTTTTGCAAGTGGTTGTCAGAAGGAGATGCCCACTTCCGCATCACAGTGTTGGGACCCCAATTTGAACTGAGCCTGTGCAGGAGTTGTGGATGTTGCCACAGTCTCTGTGAGTTTATATGAGCACCGGTCCTGCTGTTTCTGGAAGGTGCTGTGTCCTTGGTGGTCCTTCGTGTCCTCCGCATCCTCTGTCTTACAATCCTCACAGTTTGCCTGAGTCATGAGGGGAGGGGTTTGGTAAAGACATCTGATCTAGAACCGAGTGTTCTAAGTCATGAGGGGAGGGGTTTGGTAAAGACATCTGATCTAGAACCGAGTGATCTAAGTTGCTTACTCTATGCACATTGTCCAGCTGTGGGTCTCCATGTCAGTTCCTGTCTGCTACAGGAGGAAGCTTTTCTGATTGCAGCTGAACCGGACACTGATCTATGAGTCTAGCATACTGTCCTTAGGAGTCATTTTATTGCTGTGCTCCTTCAAACAATAGTATTTGACTTCCTCCTGGATACATGGCCTTCTAGCCTCAGGCTCTTGGCCACTCAAGCAATGGCAGGCATGGGTTCCATCTAATGAAGTCAGCCTTAAATCCAATCCAATAACAATAACTTTGGCAATACCCTGAGTTGATTGGGGATTTCCATGGGGCCTCTTTGACCAGCAGCTGAATTAAATATAACAGTTCCTGATACTGAATATTTCAGTTGGTGGCAAGAGATGTCTGGTTGGGACTTTGTCTCCCCTTACTGGATGGCCCTGCTTAGGTGTCTTTTATACATGTATATATTTTAAGAAACATCTACTGTAGAAGGCTTCCATATGACCGCTCAAGTAGCCTCTAGTGTTGCTGTCCCTCTTTGTATTCTTTCCTTTCCCTCCCCTTTCCTTTCAGGGTCTGTTTACTCCTCCTCTTCCTGTTATCCCTTTGGTTCTCAATTACTATCTATTCTATCCCCGCTTCTTTGGGAGATCCTCCACACTCCCCCTTCCCTACTCTCTTACATAACCTCTTTGGTTATCTGGATTTAACATGCCTATTTAACATCTACATACAAAAATCACATACCATATTTGATGTTTTGGGTCTGGGTTACCTCACTCAGGTGATTTTTTTTCTAGCTCCATCCATTTACCTGAGAGTTTCATTTCATGTTTTGTAGCTGTTTATTTTTGGAACAGCTGAATAATGCTCCCAGGTGTAAATGTACCATATTTTCATAACCTGTTGATGGACATCTAGGCTGTTTCCAGTTTATGGCTGTTATGAATAGAGCAGTCAAAACGGTGTGAGCAAGTGTCTCTATTGTAGGATGGAGTCCTTTGGGTATATGCCAAAGAATGCTGTGCCTGGATCTTGAGGGAGATCTATTTCCAGCTTTCTGAGGAACTGCCATCCTGATTTTACAGTGCCTGTAAAGATTTTCCCTCCCACTAATAATGGATGAGTGTTCTTGTCACCCTACTCGTTTGCCGGGGTGAAATGTTTCTGTTTTACAGATCCTGGTCATTCTGACTGGTGTAAGATGAAATCTCAGAGCAGTTTTGACTTGTATGTCTCTGATGACTAAGGAAACATTTTTTAGTATGTCTCAGACATTCTTAGTATGTTCTTTGAAAACTCTCTGTTTAGTTCTGCACCCCATTTTTAAATTATTTGTTTTCTTGATTTTAAGTTTTTTGTATGTTTTAGATATTAGCCTTCCATGTGTTATTGGTAAAGACCTTTGCCCATTCTGTTGCCTGCTGCTTTGTTGGAATAATGGTTTCTTTGAATACACACAGAAGCTTTTCAATGCCATAAGGTCACATTTCTTGACTGCTGTACTTAGAGCCTGTGCTACCAGTGTTCTGTTCAGCATGCCCTTTCCTGTGCCAACGAGTTCAACACTATTTCTGACTTTCTGTTCTATCAGATTCAATTTATTTGACTTTATCTTTTTGTCGTGCTCCATCCCTTGATTTCGTCTGTCCTCTCTGTCTCTTAGCAAAGTGGGGTGGCTGTGGGCTGCTTGGGCGGGAATGCTCCTGCAGGTCAGTGGTGGCAGAAAGGAGCGGAGGTGGTCTAGGGGAAGGACCTTCCTGAGAGGGCCTTCAGAGAGAGCTAAGAGGATCCTGTTCACACTTAGAGGTGGAGTCCACAGAGCAACAGGGAAAGAGAGAATCCTGCAAGGTACAGTAAGGAAAGAATTACCTAGAGAGGCAGGAATGAAAGGACTAGGGGCACCCTGGGTGTGAACCAAAAATTGGAGTCTCCAGTGACTGGGGTTGAGGTGGGAGAAGGGGCTCCTGTGAGCAAGTTGATACCAGACTGGGTGAGAACGGAGGCATCACAACGGAGGACAGGGAGGATGGTGTGCCTCACGTGCCTGCGTCCCTGACGGGTGTGGTCACGAGGGTCCCAGGCAGAAAGTGTTTCTAAGTATCGGGGTGGACATAAAGAAACAAGAAGGGTGGCAGCTGGGTTGGCCACCCTGCCAGCTTCCCCTTACTGTCACCACCCGGGCGAGCTCTACAGCCCGGCCCTGGCTAGCTCACTCAAGGCCGCCAGCAGCAAAGAGTGGGGTCAGTTCGGTTCTCACCCCCTTGTGTCCGGCTCAGCCGCACTCACACCACCAGGGCACCTTTGGCTTAGCCATGCTGTCACATGGCAGGCAATATGGGGGTCCATATCAGCTCTCCTGCTCTCGTGCCCTCTGGGCTGGCTCACCTGCCAGGGCTATGAATTAGCCCACCAAAACATCCTCCTTATGTATGAAGTGCTGGAGTATTGGAAGGAGCTGGACCAGCCATGACACAAGGCAACAAGAGGATGTCCAAGAGGAGTCCCAGGGAGGGCCCAGCATCGAGAGTGTAGCAGAAGCCAGAGGCCTTGAACCAAACCAACAACACTGCAATGAACACTTGTTAGTAAAGATGCATGGACTAAAGGGAATACTGACTCACTGGGCCACACTGCAGCTTCCGTGCTCAGATCTTTCCCCTCATTTTTCTTTTTGTTTGTTTGCTTGATTTTGGGTTTTACTTTTAAATTTTGTTTTGTTTGGTGGTGTTGCAGGGGCAGAGGGTGGAAGCGAGGGAACAAGGAGATGAATGGGTTTGGAATGAATGATGTGAAATCCATAAAGAAGAGATAAAAAGTAAGAAAAGAAAGAATATTTTTCAGGACCAAGAAGAAAAAAAAATGAGAAAGAAACAGGAATGGGTTAGAAATAGGAACTGAGAGTCTATAGAAAGGAGCAAAGCTGAGTCCCCCACTGTCGGGAGCAGTGAGACCCCAGATCCTGAATTTCTTGTTTTCCCCTGATCTGAGTGCCTACAGCTGCTCTGAGCATGAGACATTCAGGAGTTCCTGATGGCAGGAGAGTGGTTTCTGGTGGGTTTGGCTGGGGCGTGGCTATCTCTATATAATCTGCCCCTGAAAGCAATAAAGGGGGCATTCTTGGGGAATTCAAGGATGTCCCGTGCCGCTGTCTCTCTGTCTGTGTGTGTCTGTGTATTTTAACCTCCAGCCCCTTGCCCGAAGATCGCGAACTGGGTGCTAGCGCACAGAGTGCAGACACGGGGGCGCGGTGTGCGGCACCCCACAAGGTTTAGTGCAGTCTGCAGGAAATGGAGGTAGAGTCTGGGGATAGAACCCCTCCCTCCCTGCAAGTGGTCTGCTACCAGGCTAGGAATGAGACTGGCGATGGAGGACAGGCAGGAGAATGAAGATTGCCTGTGAGTCCCAGCCTAGTGTCACCTACACCCGTTTTGTCTGTCTGCCTATTGGTGGCTATCTAGGCAGATGGTCTAATCTAGTGACAGTAAATAATGCTACCATAGGCATGGATGTATACGTATACTAGTATACTACTTTGGGCTTACACTGAACATATGCAACGAAATAGTGTAGCTGCTTACATTGTATCCAGAGAGAGGAAATTGGCCAGAAAGCCCCAAGGCCTGCCACTAGTGACCAACTTCCCTCATCTAAACTCTGGTCCCTAAAGTTTCTACAGTGTCCCCAAACAGTGCCACCAGCCAGAGTCCAAGCATTCAAATACAGGGCTTCTTTATTTTAACCACTGCATTTGACAATGTCAAGCCTAGTGCAATTTGCTCTGTTCAAAATCTTCTTTCTTTGACAGGGTGGTGAGAGGTGCTGGGACAGAACCCTAGATCTTGTGCGTGCTTAATAGGTTTTCTACCTCCGAGCGGCACCTTCAGCCCCTCCGTCTCTCCTTTAAATCCTGTATCCTGAAGCTGATTGTAAGACAATGAGAGCCTTATTGCTGTAGCTTTCAGAAGACTGACGTGGTTAGGCTAGGGGACAGCAGACTGAAGAGCCAGGTCTGCGACAGAACTGCTCATATCTGAGGTTGCAGCCCCTGGGGAGAGGAGCAGGTGGGCCTCATCACTTCCTCTGCACCGGTATGTGGAGAAGCGCCTTCCACTTATTTCATAGGTAGGACTCTTCTCGGGTTTGACCTTGGGATGTCAGGGTTCGTGACTTGTTTTCTTTGCAGTTCTTTTGCAAAGGTGCTTTGGAGAATTCTGTGAGGAGAGATTGACTTGCCAGTCCTGTCACTGGTGCCCCTGTGGCCCAGGGTGACTCAGTGAGCTGAGTGAGACTTGGAGTTTTTATTGACACTTTTCTTTGGGAACTTAAGGGCATCCCTCCCTCCCTCCCGCCTCCTTGTGAACCTGTGTCACCCTGGGTATTGTCACTTAAATGCTGGGGTGCTGAATGCCAGCTGTTTTACCCCCTCATCTTCTGCTCATCAGAGACAGATCTCTTACAAAGCTTTTCAACACTTAAACCTTTTGTTGAGCACGTTCTTAAGGAGTGCTGTTTTTTTTTTTTAAAACATACTTACCTAAAGTAATGAATCTTTATTAATTGATAAGTTGATTGATTATTGACAAGGTAGGCCTTCTGCTGGGGCCCTCTGCAAAGGCTTTTGAAAGCCAGCTGAAGAGAGAACTGTTGAATACTCCCTTCAAACCTCAGTAGATAAAGTCATATGTCACACTTCCGCAGTTTCTCTATGCTAATGCTTTGTTGTTAGTAAACTTTGTGCCTCCTCAGGGAGCAGAGGAAGCCATTCTCAAAGCTTCAAGGATTGTTTGCTTTAACATGTTCTGCGGATTTAATTTACTTTGCATACATTGTGAGTTCACAGGTACCAGGATGGGAAACTACAACCTTTCTCATTTGCACTGGATAAAGTTATCTCTGTCCTCTGTATTCAAGAGGGAGCATCCTATTCCTTACAGGAAAAGCTATTTTTGTAAGAAACCCAGGCTCCTCCTTGAAGCTCTGTCCCTATCAGGCAGGCTGAATGTAGCATTTAGGAAGGCTGAGGTCTGATAGAATGCCTCGAACAGCCTTCTTGCGAGGCCAGGTGGTTTTGCACCACTCCCTGCTCACAGAAAGGAACAGCTTTTTAAGTTCAGTGTATTTTGAAGAGCCAGGAGGGACACCTCTTAAGTGGGACTTTACTACATCTCATTTGACTAAAGCTTAGAAAGAAAATCCAGGCTAAGTCCACTGTTGGCGGCTGTGCGCTGGGCTAAAACCACAGAAGGGAAGTGGAGACCCTGTCTCTGCTGTTCACTGCCAGTGTGACCCTAGGGAAGAAGGAAAAGAACCCTTGACGGATGCTATTGGGTGATTTGATTGCAGTTTTCTGTGTCAGTCTCCACAGCTGAAATCAGCACCGCTAAAGGAGATCATAAAATAGCTTTTATCTAGGACCTTCACCTCCTGTAGAAGTGACCCTTTGGTTTTCATCTCCTTGGTCAGAGTGATAGATGTGTATGAGATGGGAATGTTCCTTTCCATGTCAAGACTCACGGTTATGGCCAGGATGTCTCATAAACACGTCCTTGGCATTGTCACAGAGACCAGACTCACTGGTTGCACTCACAGAAGTTACTGCACAAGAGTAAAATCTTATATCTAGAAAAGAACCCCTGTCTGTGCATTAAATACTCAAATAGTCAGGAAAGCATTTGGATATCTCTTACAAAGTAATTTTATTCATCCAGAAAAAAAAAAGATTGAATAACATAGCAGTTATGTCCTCAAAAATACAAGCACAAAAGAAACTTCTGGGCAAGACACAGATAACAAAAGCAAAGCTAATGACTTTCAGAACACAGAGGACGGCCATCTAGACAAGACAGGGAGATGCTAAATCATGGCAATGTCCCTAAATTAGAGAGGGTCAAGCTATGTAGGGTACATCTCAAAGGTTTTTAGAGACTCTCTAGTCTAAGGTGGAAGATATAAAGATCGTCTTGGTTCCAGTTGTTTCTGTCTGTACGGCGAACATTCTTAGTAAAATTCTTAGAAAAGCCTTCATTTTCCTACACAGCACCCCTTTTACCCAGAGCTGAACCAGAGCCGGGATGCAGGATGCCCTGACTCATCAATGCCAACTGTCTTTATCACCCCAACTCTGGTTTCATACTATGACACTAGTAGCTTGAAATTAGCCTAAGTGGGAGCGGTAATACAAAGCAAACTGGCAATCACATCATAAATCTGTCAGAAGTCAGCTACTGAGGTTGTTCATGACTCTCATAACCATTTCTCTGTGCTGTGGTTAACTGAGATCGGTTTGAGCTGAAGTAGTATGTGTGCTGTCTCTCTCAACCCCAGAGCCCCCTGCCAGTGTCTAGCAGTCCAACACTGCCCTGAGCCCTTACGCCCTGGCGTTAATCTTCCATCGTACACTGCATCATCCAGCATAGACTACCTTCCCCTACTGAAGCTGCATGCAAGGTTCCTGATAACGTCTCTCTCTTCTAGATCATCACCCACAGTTTCTACCCCCTCACCCCAGTTAGTTCCCTTACGATAATCACAGCGAAAGGAGCAGGTTACGAAACCTGCAGAAGCAGAATGGCTGCTGGGTCGATGACGCCTTCTTGAAGCCGTGTGAAACAAACCAGCGTCAGGTAGCATCAACATTTCAAGAAACATCGCTTCTCTTCACGAAAAAATTCACTGTCCAGGAGAAAGGCACACTCAGAAAGGGGCAACTTTTATTATCTTCATTCTATAAAGCTTTCAGAGCGAGAATCAAAAGATTAATCAATTGGTAAAGTCACAGTGAACCAACCTTAGTTAGAACTAAAAGCTGTCACTTAACATTTCGCAAAGTGGCATTTTAAAGGTTTATTTATTTTTATTTATATTTTATGCGTATGAGTGCTTTGTCTGGGTGTATATATGTACACCCCAGGAACGCCAGAGCCCGTGCAACTCAGGAGAATGCTAGATCCCACAGACCTGGAGTTAGAGATGAATGTGAGCCACTACATGACTTCTGGGCACTGAAGACAGGTCCTAGGTGAAAGCAGCCAGTGATCTTAAAAACAGACCCATCGCTCCAGCCCCAAGGTCATCATTTCAACAGGAGAAGTACAACAAGACCATGAGAATTCTGCATACAAAGTAACAGGTTTTTTTTGAAACATAGGAATATATTTTTCTCTTATAGCTATGTCATTTCCAAATAAACAAATATTTTGAGACAAATATAAATCAAATTCAAGTTTATTGATTTGCATGCTGAAAACTGGTGATCTCAAGACCCAATCTGTAATAGTCTTTGGAATTTTCATCCTGTCCATGCTTTTCTACAACGATGCTTTATGCCTGTATATTATTTTACAATTTATAGAATATTTTAACCGTCCCATTTCACTTCTGAACACACCTTAGTGGTTCCAAGTTCTACCCCATTTAACATTATTCTGGTTAACTGTAGTGAAGAGAACTGAGGAGCCTCAGAGAGCTTGGGTGATTATTTTCGATGTTTCCCTTCTTACTCCGCCAATGCATAAAAAAGGAAAAACAATGGTGTGTATATTTTGCTTTGATATATCAGTCATGATCTTCATCTTTAATTTAGTTTTGTGCTATGTTAAAATGCAAAAGGTAGTGATTATTATTTTAGCGATTTCAAATTTTGAACTTGACAATGGCTACCATTAGGAACTCACGATGTGCTAGGTGTTGTGCCCAGCAGTTCAGGTACAAAACCTCATTCCACACTCCCAGGATGTGATCATCTCTGCTCTGATAGAGATGAAGCTGCAATGGTTGATTTCAAGATGAAAGCCCGAAGAGAGCAGAGCACACGTGTTACAGTTTGCCCCTTTCCTTCTTCTGTGTTAACGGAGCTTTGCTTACTGCTGGCTATGTGGCCTACTTAGTCCTGTTCACTGTTTGTGTTTGTTTATACACTAAGGCCAAACATATTTCACTCTGCTATAACTGCCCTGTTTATACCCTTTCTTCATAGATTCCATCATCTGCCACTCACCGACAATTAAAACAGAAGGCAATGCTCACCATTGCTGAGCACACGGGGCTCCGGAGTCAGAGCAGCTGGTCCTCCATCCTGCTTGTTTGTGGGATGCCTTTTATACGTTATCTGGACTTCTTTCGTAACAGTTTCCTCTGCTGTAAATGGGGATAAAATTGTGTCTCCTGCTGCTTTTGGTCTGATGATTCAATAAATGCATGCATTCGAGGTGCTCAGCGGAGCACGCACACGGCGTTGCTTCTCATTTCCAGTTAGCAGCTGAAATCGCTAATGTTAAGTTGTTAATACAGAAGCTGTATTCGAGGGAGCCGGGTTGTACTTAGAAGCATATTTTCATTAGACACCTAAGCTTCATAGCTCACAGAAGAAAACCCCTAGTTTGCTGTTATTTTAGAAGAAAGCGTAAAGTGTAAACATAGCCTGCTTCCATTTCCTACCCCAAACGTGACTATTATTATTTAGTTCACAGAACAGCCCAGAAACCTTCTTGACAGCCTCCCCAAAGACAGAACAATCCTCCCTGACAGCTCAAAGAAAGGGGAGGGGAGGCTGCCTGGACTTCAGACCCTCTGCCTGTACCTACCTGGGCCCACCTGAGAGTCATCCCCCGTGCCCCCCCCCCCCGCACAGTCTCTGCCTGGGAGACAAACGCAGCGTTTGTGTTCGCCACGGCGCCTGGTACACAGAAAACAATGCTAGTTCCATTCAGCTCAGACGAACGAGACTTCGCTGTGTTGAGGAAAGCTCGTGAATATTTTAGAGCCTTCAGATGTTGTTGATTTAACTCTTCGTCCAACTCCTTGCCGCTGCCGTTTTCAGCAGCGAGGTGTGGGCAGGTACATGAATCGTCACCGACAAGCTGTACACATAACTGCCAAGTGTTTATTAGCAGAATCGTATCCCAGACGTTTTGGAAAACAGTTGCTCTGAGAGGCAGAGAAATCTTGCCATGTTCCCCAGAATGTCACACAGGCCGGGTCTTCTCTCGGGTGCTTTACACGTGGTGGGTTCCACGCATCTTCACTGTTTCGTAATGAAGAGGGCCCTGGCTATGGCATTCTCCAAAGCAAACTCCATTTATTAATTAAAACAGCCCGTGGCTCCTTGTGACGGCTCTCTATACGGGGTTAGCACTCAAAGTCTCTGTGGAAACGGGCCGCTCCAGAAAGATGGCTTCGTTGGAAAGGGCCACGGTCGCTCTTGTCACCCTTTCTTCTAACCGTGCTAATTCTGTCGTTTTCTCCATCAAACTCTGTGGAGACCTATCTTCTGACTCCAGCAAGTGGACATCCATCCTCAGCTTTCAGCCTGACCGTTATGATCTCTCTCAGGTCCTGTGCATCCTACGCTGACCATTTCTGATATCTTCCCCACTTTTTCAGGTAAGCCATCCACACGGGGCCTGAGACACCCCTCCTACTATTCCCCCTAAGAGCCCATGGTATCTTCAAATACCTGTCAGTAGCAGTTTTTTTATGAAGGTGATCCCCCTGTGTGTCAGAGACTCACTTCTGATAGCTTCTCACAGTGGAGTTTTAGGTATAAGCCATCTGATCACACGGTCTGTCACGGCTAGGGGCACATAGTCAGGCTGTTTGGTGGCAAGCTGAAACCCCTCACTCGTCTGGAAGTGTACATCTCTCCTTCACTGTAAAAAGGGTTGGGCTCACAGCAACATTCCCTCCAGAGATGCTTTCCCGAATCCCCACATATCAGAGCTACTCGGTGTCAGCTTCATCTTGCCTTCAGTGTGCGCACACCCGTTACAGAACACAGTCTTTCAGACCTCCGTTCTGTATGTTCTACAAGGTAGCTGGCCTGTTGTCTTTCTTGGGAATAAGAGACTGATTGGCAGCTATAATCTTCAGCCTGCTAAATAAATTTTAATTATTATTTATATTTTAGAGCGTTTAATTCTCTAGATACATGACCTTATCCACATAAGGCATACCTGTTTTGAAGTCAGAAAAAAAAATACCATTTTAAAAAGCAATGATTCATCCACAACCTCTTCCAGGGATTTTGCCAGCAGATTAAATCAACAGCTAATAGACTTTTACGTTATCTTTAGGAGCGTAATTAAATTTTAGATGATGCTAAATTTAAAATAATGTTTATGATTTTAGTATGAGAGAAGAGATTTCAAAGCAGCCTGATTGGATATTAAAGGCCATATAAATAATTATCCATGCCCCTCAATCCTGGGAGCATTGCCAGATTCTAACTGATTATGCTGCAACCAGGACATCTTGGTGCCTTGGTTGCTTAGCAACCACTCTCATCCCATACTTTTTTTTGTTCTTTCTTGTAGAGGTGCAGAATACAATGTCAATTGGAAATGAAGTTGACAGATAAGAAAGTCAATTTCATTACATCACCCCGTGCTTGTTTGCCACAGCCTCACTCTGAACTTTAAAGCTAGATGATCCAAATCCAAATATTAACCTTGGAAAAGCTAATTAACCTATGTGCGTCTGCATTTGAGAAGCACACTTGCGTGCTAAATGTCCCTCTCCGAGCTGCTGCTCAGGAGACCAGCTACTAGATGTCCTTTAGGCATCTGGTAGCAGGGACAAGCTCATTGTGTGGTCTGTGCTCCAGGAGAGCCTCCCTCAAGGCTTTGCTGATAAATCAATGGAGTGTTCCAGAAAGCTCTCGATGGAGGGAGGTAATTGTGTTAGTCAATTAATTGACTGATTCCTTTCTTTAGAAGTGTGTGTGTGTGTCCCACAGTGTAGGAGGTCAGAAGACAACTTTCAGGAATCACTTCTCACCTTCTGCAGTGTTGTGACAGGGTTTTCCACTGTCTCTACGCTACGCTGCATACCCTCTGCTACATGGTCCACCAGTTCTCTTGTCTTTATCACCCGTTTTACTGTCAGCAAGATGGGATTTCAGATGTAAGCCACTGCGTCTGGCTTTGCACCCTTTTGCTAAATGGGTGCCATTCAGATTGTCAAGCTAGGCAACCAGTCTTTTTCACCCTCTAGCCATTTTAACAGCCCTGATTAACACCTTCATTTAAATACTTTTTAGCAGGCTAGAGAGGTGGCTCAGCCATCAATAGCACGTGCTGCTCTGGCAGAGGATGTGGGGTTTGTTATCGGTACCCAAATGGTAGCTCATAGCTCCAATTCCATACATACATTCATGCAGGCAAAACACTCATACGCATAAAATGAAACATGTGGCAAGCAAATAAATGTTAGGCTGTTTATAGCATGTTTTACATACTATAATCAGATATAGGAACAAAATAGTGAAGATAGTAAGCCTGACCCCTGTTTTAAGGAGGCTGATGGTCTAGTCTAACACATGTAATGATCAGTATCTGAGTAAATTGGCACAAACACTTGGGGTTTGAATAGAAATGACTTCTATAGGTGCATATGTTGAGTACCCAGATGGTGGTCATGCTTGGGAGATGATAGAATATGCACGGTGGGAGCCTTGCCAGAAGAAGTGAGTGTCTGAAGTTAAGCCTTGGTATTTTACATTCAGGTCCCAATTTTGTTTGCAGTGTCCTGACTGGGGACAATGACCATTGGCTTGAGGCCCTGATGCCATACTACCCCATCATGGTGGACCATGTCCCCTTGGATGGATAGTGTCCTTTTGAACTGTAAATCAAAACAACCCCTGCCCCGCTTTTTTTTTTTTTGTCAGTTATTTGATTGAGGGAATAAGAGAAATGGATACCTATCAGGGGCAAACTGTGATTAAACCTGGCATGTGTTTCTTAGCAAATTGGAGCTTGTTTTGAGGAAGAATATTGGAAAGTTTGGAATGTCTGTCTGGAAGACCCTAGAATGTTGAAAGCTTGGTATACTAGCTTGCTTTTCTGTTGCTGTGGTAGAGACCATGACCAAGAGCAACTTGGTGGGGAACGGGTTTGCTTTATCTTTCAGACCATAGTCCGTCGTCAAGGGAAGCCGTGGCTGGACTTCAAGGAGGGACTCTAGAGGCAGAAACACAAGCAGGAGGAATGAGGCTTAGTGACTTGCTGTTCTAGGTTTGCTCAACTTGCTTTCTTATGCAACCAAGGAACACCTGCCCAGAGTGAATGGACCCCTAATTTAGGCTCCAAAGTGGTTGGGCAATCCCATTTCTCCCGCTCTGCCATCTGCAACACACGCAACTCATTGAGTAGGCTCAGGGTGGCTACCCTCCACATCCGCGCTGTCCTTGGTGGTCATCCTTCATACCTGGCACCTCCAACATGACGAAATCTCCTCTGAACTGTGGCTGTACCTTCACCAATAGCCTCTCCTGGGCTCTGCTCAGTGACTCCAAGTGTGTGACGTGGTGACAAACCTCAGCTGCTCTCTGACTCGTTATGACTTTAAAATCAGTACTGTGTTGGAGACTCTTCCATATTTCCGTGTTTGTCTTCCGTCTTGTGATATAGACTTGTTCTCCTCTGAATGACAGTTTCTGTGTTAATCTTTGAGAAATAATTTCCAGAAGATTTCATCTCAGAGGTGCTTGCTGGTCAGTTATTAACCACAGCTCATTCTTTGGCCCCAGCTGACAAACATTTATTGACCCAGGAAAGCAAAGATTTAAGTTTTTAAGTTTTATTTTACTTTATTTTCTTTTATACATTGTTAACATGGAAATGGTTTCTGTCATATTCACATTGGTTCTAGGACATTGCTGACCACACGTGTCAAATATTCTCTGCCCAGAAATGTGTTTTCCATCACAGAAACTTTCAACATGGCCTGGGGCTTCCGTGCTTTGCTCCTTCCGCCCTTGGAACAGCGATTGCAAATGCGTAAAGAAGCTGTATATCTTATCTAATAGTCTTACTGTACTCCCAAATGAGCATAAAGCAATGCTCCCAAGACTTCCTTCCTTACCCTCTGAACAATGAAGGATCCCTCATGTTCCTTTTATCTCAAGGACTTCGCTTAGGGTCAGATGCTATCGTATTGTGTCATTGTAGTTATGGTCTTGTTGTTGTTGTTTCAAAAATATAGCAGTATGGATTACATTTTTATTAATAAGTACCAATTGTATTCATGAATGAAGTTCACTGTGGTATTTCTTCATATGCGTATCAACCCACTGATCAAATTCTATCTGGTTCTCTTGTGTGCTCCCTCATCTACTGGCAATCATGCACACAGGTAAATCATCTTTTAGAGTTCACTTCTTAGAGGACATCTCAGTCTGGCTCATTTCATTTAACATAATGCCTTTCAATTTCATTGTTCTTGCTGCAAATGAAGGGATTTCCTTCTTGTTTCTGGGTGAATTAAACTCCATTGCACATATGTACCATATTTTCTTTCTGTCTTCACCTCTTGATGGATATCTGATCCTAATTTTGATAGGCTTGTTTTGTCTCTCATTTGCATGTAAGAAGCCACTTTGTACCCAGAATACTGTTAATTTGACAGGAATTCGTCTCCTCTGATTTTTATAGCTTAAAATCTGGTTCTTTGTATCCTAAAAACATATTTTAAAGTGGGGGGCTGGGCATAGGACTCAATTAGCAGAGTGTTTGCTTTGCACGCAGAAACTGGGGGTGAAAACAAACCTACAGTTCAGTACTCTCAAAGGTCGTAGGCAAAGAATTGAGGGTTGAAGCTCATTGCTGGCTATAGGGAGTTCATGGCCAGTCTGAAACATAAGACCCTGGCAATAAATAAATAAATAAACCAATTTCTCCAGTTACCATAACTATCTGTATAGTTAATTCCTGCTCTGAGCTCATAAAATACGCAGTTCAAGCACAAGAAAAATCATTGCCTTTCTGTTTAGAATGCTTTGGTTGGCCTTTTCTGCTTTACTTTTATTAATTTCATTTAAACTATACTACCTCTGAGAAAAATCTCTCCCAACCATTTTTTTTGTGGATACCTCTAAGTAAACAAAACTGGCTCCATTCTCAGTGTTCATAAGACTTACAGCTTAAAAAACAAATTGTTCCAAAATTATACTGTGATTACGTGCCTTTACCTGAAGTTCAGTGGGCTATGGAAGATCTAGCGGAAGACCTTAGTATCTAGGACGTCTTCAGTGAAGAATTGCCCTTAAACTAAGACCAAAAGTATCCCATAATGTAGAGGGTGTAGAGGGGTGATGTGGGATTCCCCTGTATGTTGTGGGTGTCATTGGTTAATAAAGAGGCTGTTTTGGTCCTATAGACTGGGCAGAACAGAGCTAGGTGGGGAAAGCTAATCTGAATGCTGGGAAAAAGAAGGCAGAGTCAGAGAGATGCCATGTAGCCCTGCCAGAGACAGACACGGGAAGAAACCTTGCACGTAAGCCACAGTCACGTGGCGATACACAGATTAATAGAAATGGGTTAAATTAAGATGTAGAAGTTAGCCAATAAGAAGCTAAAGCTAAGAGGCCAAGCAGTAATTTAATCAATATAGTTTCTGGGTGATTATTTCAGGACTGAGCAGCAGGAAAAAAACAAGCAACCTCCTATTACAACAGAGGCGCACAGAAATGATAAGTCAGAGGGGTGAAGGGCTGGCTCGGGATGAGAAAATGATTATATGATTATTGATTGTTGCAGGACATCAGCGTTCAGGATGAGAAATGAAAGAAGGGAATAAGGCACAAGGTTTTAAAGCCCGGGAGTTTATATAGTTTATATGACAGTCATGTCTTGCTTCTGCAACTAAATTACTATGAACAGCATAGGCAAGACAGCAACTGGACAGGCTGAGCTGAATCTTTGTCTTTGGATGAAGAAAGTATGGAATGTATACATATTAGAGTACTACTCAGCAGTAAAAAACAAGGACTTCTTGAATTTTGCATACAAATGTCTTTGAAATAGGTTTGGCATTCTGTCTTATGTATCTTGTTTGTAGACTCAGTGGAGAAGAATTCAGCTTTAAAATTCACTCAGGTTGTTGACAGAATTCCTTGAGTTATCTGTTTGAGAGGCCAAGCTGCTTCCAGCAGCCACGTCAAGATATCTGGTTTCTAAAGTCTGTCCAATCGTTTTCCACATGATTTCCCACATAACCACTTGATTCACCGAATGATCTGCTAGCAAGACTTTTTTCACTCACCTTAGCTCTGGGGTACAGCTTAGAAGCTAGATGGAGGCCAGTCTACAAGGAGAGGAGCTTGTACAAAACTACGGGTACCAGGAAGGGACTGATTCAAGGGAGTCCGCAGCATAGCATCTGTCCATCACACCTTATAACCCTGCCTATGGTTTTTGATGCTGTTACAGCCGTAATGAAAATCCTGAAGAATTTTATAGAACTAGAATGACAGGATTTCTAACTTCTGAAGAAGGAAAGGGGTATCGTAGAGGTAAGACCTCAGGATAAACTGCACTTCCAATAGTGCCGGGAGTCCAAAGCAATGGACACGTTCTGAAGATTTCAAAATATTAATAGGACGTGGGATGGCTTACATAGAGACAGCGTGGCTAAGCAGAAGCCAAACACAATGCCAAGGTTTCTGTAAAGAAAGGGAGTGTAGTGCTGTTTATTGAAAAGGAGGTCATGGAGGGGAGACGGAGCTCGATGGAAAAGAACACTGAATTTCCCTCCATACAGTGAGAATGGGCTGTGTGCTATGGTCTGGGAAGAGTGCCAGAGGCAGAGTCAGGAGAGCTCCAGCCTGGGAAACACAGCGTTCTTCCATAGGTAGAAATGGATGCCACGGCCAGCGATGACGTCACCTGGAAAAGAGAACGTGTGTGAGAGAAGAGGGCTCACAATGGCACGGGAAGCGCAACAGTATTTCAAAGAGAAATCTGAGCTGTGGTGGGATAATGTAATTGCTTGCCCCATTACCCTCTCCTCCCGGAGGCATTGACAGCCAAGATGTGGAAAGTCCCAAATATAGCCTTTCATTTTCCTCCCATTTTATCTTTACAACAAAGGTAGAGACAGCCCTTTATTATTTTTATGGCATCGTGGTTCCACAGTGTATCAAAAGGAAAGACAACTCAGGAAAGAAAACGAAAGAAGAAAGAAAACAATGACAGATGAGGGCAGATTCCTGAAGGGAAAGGGAGGAGATGATTAGTTGCATCAAGACAGACTGACCCCGTATTTAACTTAAAGGGAATGCGGTGTGCATTTTCAGACCGTGAGTCTAAAAAGTATTGCGTTAAAGAAGCACACTGCTAAGTTCAGAGCTGATCCAAAACGGTGACATCAGGACACAGCAAGGGAAGTGTAAAATTATCTGACCACTCAGCACCGACAAAACTGTCACAATTCAGATTCTACTGTTTAACTCATACTTTTGTGGTATGTCACACTTAATAGCAAAAGTCAAAACCAGATTGTCAATGAAGAATATGATGAATTTCTTAACTAATATATGGGAAGTGTGGCAGATGCAAGTTGTTCTGAAAACATTAAAGGGGTTGGACAGATCTGAAACCAGTGTGATTCTTAGAGATTGTAACCAGGCAAACTGAAGAACTTGGAAAATCTATCAAGGGAAAGTAGAGTCAATAATTTTAAATTTGATGTTCAGGGATGAACGACATCTTTTATGCTACAGGTACATACAGTTTGACTTACTGTTTTTGTTACTGTAGTGATGGCAGCCACACCATTGGAGAAATGGCTTCTTTAGTGCCCTTCAAGTTACAGCAAAATCAAAGGATATAAAGCCGTTCAAAACCCTAACATAGTTTTCTTGTCCATTTTCCATGTAACCTGTATAGTTACTGATAGTTGCATGATAGTTCTCCAGTAATGCAGAAAAGAGAGGGACTGAGAAATTAGTAGAAAGTATGCAATTTCTGTACAGCACTTACGTATCATGAAATATTATTACATATCACATAAATATAATATTCACCATCATTAAAAATGGATGCTGCACAAACCCTTCTCAAGACTGAATTTTAGACGGGCTAATGCAGAGGTCTCCATCTTTCTTAATGCCGCGACTCTTCCTTATGAGAAATACAGTTTCTTATGTTGTGGTGACTCCCAACCATAACATTACTTCCTTGCTACTTCCATAACTGCAATTTTGCTACAGTTATGAATCATACTGCAAATATCTGTGCTTTCTGATGGTCTTCAGTGGTACCCGTGAAGGGCTCCTTTTACCTACACAGGTTGAGAACAACTCAACTAAGGGATTAAATCTTCTCCAGTCTGAGAGATTCCTTAAAATACTGATGCTAACTATAGCATATTATTTACTTTTCAGAACTTAGAAAGCTAAGCCATGGCTAGGTGCTGAAAAATCTTATGGTTTGCATCATATTTTCAAGTTGTTGAGTTTCTCAAAACAAAATGTGTGTCAGAACTTCGGGATGGAGCTAGGCTAGTATGGATTTAATAACTTTAGAGGATCTGGCTGTTCATGTAAATGAATTAAACACATGCTATCACGGTGAAAACCAATGTGTCGATACCGAATTCAAATCACAGTGGAGTGGCAGACACTGAAGTTGTGGCAAACTCAAACGAGCACAATTTTATTTTTCATGTAGGCACAACTAACCACAGCCTCGTGAACAGGAAAAAATATGTAGTCATCCTTTTCTATTCGATGCAAGACCCTGAAAATCGACTTTTAAGATTTCTGATAAAACAGTGTTTTAGTAAATTTGTGACACTGTTTCAGGCAAACCGCTGCCTGCCAGGTTTCCAATAGGTTGTACAGAGCTTCAACCTGACTTTCAACACAGGAGGCTGGATTGTGTCCGTTTCCTAAACTATCAGAGGTTTGACCTGCGCAGAGACAAATGTCTCCTTCATAACCACCGTTTATTCACGCCGTCTTGTTCCTCTTCAGCAGCACCTACACCTGCGAGGGTTCTTTTCAGGGAAGAAGCTCACAGAGAGAAAATGTGGAACCACGCTATGACAAGCACCCGGAGAACTCCCGGAGAACTGCGGCTGCGCATTGAACCTGATATCTGCTTGTGAGTTTCTCAAAGGCCCCGCTAGTTTTAGGATGCTCTCGTTCTCTCACTTCTATTTTAAAATAGTTTTCAAAACAAAGACACTTTATAACTTGGACACTTTAGTTTTTTTGTTAGGGATGGAAATTTAAGATCTGCTCCACAATTTTCAGGGGTTCCCAGAGCAGGTGTCGCGTAATAGGGGTCATAGGAAGGACTTTTTCGCTCATCTGTGGTGGCAGATAACACAAAACATCCTTTCCATCAGCTTTTGATAGTATTTGTGTGTTTAATGCAAGATCCTGCCTGGCCAATCAGCGTTTATTTATAACATGATTGACAGAATACAGACAATTCTCCCACACCACAAGACAATTCATCCTCTGTGGTCCAGGGATCCAAAAATTTCACCTGGAAATGCCTGATGGGACTTGAAGATTAGACACAGCATGAGGAAAAACGGTGACAGGGAGAGTTCCGTTAGCTTAGTGTGAGGATTCCAGAAGACAAGGGTCCAGAATCCTCTCGGGTCACTTAGGTATCTCAGAGTCGTTCGTTTGTTTATTTCAGACGCGGTCTCCCTATGTAGCATCCGTGCGTCTCAAAGTCATAGTCCTTTCCTCTTAGCTTCTCTGGGTCAGGGATTGAAATAGGTATGACACATCAGGCTCCACCATTTGTAATAAACTGACTCTTCCTCTGGAGGCTTTTTAGTGGTTGTGAAATGCGAACCACGGGAACCTGTGTGATAGCTCATTTTAGTTGTTAGCTTAACTGGTCAATTAAGAGAAACGCCTCTAGTATTTTCTGGAAGAATTGTAGACTGGGCAGCCACCAGGCTCTTGTCGTCTCTGTGGTTCAGGTGGCCATTGTTAGATCACCCGTGTTGTGTCATGGAAGCAGCATGCTAGCTCCCTTTAGTCACATAAATTCCTTCTATCTGTCTGCTCTCCTGGAGACCCTGACTAATAAGCCTATCACAGCCGATTCCCTTTCAAAGGGCTAAATTAAATAAGCAAAAGATCGTGGGCCCGAGGCTATCTCTGTACTTCGAGGTCCCAGGGAATGCAACCCAATTTAGCACACAAACAAACTGCAGACTACATTAAGACTTTATTTTTTAATAACAGCTAGACCTCTGTTAGGTGCAGCACATCTTCGCAGACATCAAATGTCTGACTGTCTGACAGCAACTGCCCACATTGTGTCTGAACTTTCCTTCCTTCTTGCTGTGGATGGAAACTCCACAGTTCCGAATGGTGCCCCTGAGCCTCCTACAACTTAGACAGCTCCAGTCAATGAGTCGCTATTTGCCCAAATAAGTTCCCTTAAATTTATATAATGCTTCTTTCTTTTTAAAAAGTACCTTGCTAAAACTCCGGAGGAGTATGCCAAGAAACCAAGATGGCAGTTAATAGTGGGATCCATAAACCATAAGACACAAATTGGGGTCAATCTAGCTCTCGAATTATGGACTCCTTAAGGGTGGTGACTCCTTAGACTAAGTCTCAGCACAGTGCTTGGAGCACCCTGAAGATATGCTACAGTGTAAACACAATGGGTGAGTCAATTTTATCATGACTGGGGACAAAAGAACATAAATAATCTAAAGGAGGAAGGATTCATTTTGTCTTTCGGAGATTTCAGTTCACAGTTCTGGGCTAAAATTCCTACCCTTGATGGGAAACAACCCCAAGGCAGCTAGCACCCGTGGAGGAAAGGACTGCTCACCTCCTCATAGACAGGAAGAAAGCAGAGAAAGAGGAAGGGATTAAGGTCTAAGTAAGTTCTTCACAAACATACCCCCAGTGATCCTCCACCACCTCCCTAAAACAGCAAGACTAGTCAGAGACCAAGCACTCACACATGGGCCTCTGGGCTTGTGGGAAACATTCCCTAGCACAACTATAACAAATTATAATTTGTTTAAAAAAAAACTATTGCAATAGGCTGGACATTAAATTCCACCCACATATGGTAATTAATTCTTGTTTACAATGTTCTCATGAAGCCAGAAAATAAGATACTATAAAAATAACCATGATGATTGGTTATCCAACCTTGCACCTTCTTCTGTGAACAATTCTTGCATGCTCTCTTCCTTTTAATGCCTTCATATTCTTTGTGAAAATATTTGTATGTTCATTGGTATTTTCAAAATTATTTATAATAAGCCAAATGTGAGCATTTGTCACTGTTTGTATAAAAAAAGAACTGTCCTTAAACCCTGCCTGCACCATTAACTCTTTGACCTCTAATTCACAGGAGGAGAATCTCATGGTAAATTAGTGTGCTATCATTTGGAGGAGGCAAATAAAATTATGCAGACTTCTGTAGAAGCCTGCTGCTCAGAGAGGCCATTAGCTGCTAAAAATGTCTTTTCCTGCAGCAGAGCCAGGTAAAAATATTTTTTTCTGCCAAATATGTCAGCTTCATCCCAAATCCCTACCACCTGAATTAACTGAATATTCCCAACCATAATGAAACACATTAAATACATAGTTCTTTATCAAGTTCCCATAATAACCTGTCCATATTTTTAAACTTAAGATGACTTCTAGTTTTGTTTGAGGCTGGAGAGAAGTTTCATAGTTCAGAGAGAGCACTGTTCTTCCATATATGTTTTGCTTTTATTGGTTAATGAATAAAGAAGCTGCTTTGGCCTGTGATGGGGCAAAATAGTTAAGAGGGAAACCTAAGCTGAATTCTAGGAGAAAGTAGGCAGAGTAAGAGAGAAGCCATGTAGCCTCCACCAGAGACAAACGCATGGGAACCTTGCTGGTAAGCCATAGCCATGTGGTAATACATAGATGAATAGAAATGGATTAATTTCCAGTAGTATAGACACTGAGAGCAACAATAAATAGATGGGACCTCCTGAAACCAAGAAACTTCTATAAAGTAAAGACAGCTGGCCAATATCAAAAACACCGATGACAACTTATGCTGGAGAGGTTGTGAGGTAAAGGGAACACGCCTGCATTGCTGGTGGAGTGCAAGCTGGTACAGCCCCTTTGGATGTCAGTGTGGCAATTTCTCAGAGAATTAGAAAACAACCTTCCTCAAGACCCTGTGATACTACTTTTGGGTATATATCCAAAGGATGCTCAATTGTGTCACAAGGACATGTGCTCAACTATGTTCGTAGCAGCTTTGTTTGTCATAGCCAGAACCTGGAAACAATCTGAATGCTCTTTGACTGAAGAATGGATAAGGAAAATGTGGTACATTTACATAATGGAATACTACACAACAGAAAAAAAGACATCTTGGATTTTGCAGGCAAATGGATGGAACAAAAAAACATCATTTTGAGTGAGGTAACCCAGACCCAGAAAGACAGTTATCACATGTTCTCACTCAGAAGTGGTTTTTAAACATAAAGCAAGGAAAACCAGCTTACAAATCACAATCCCAGAGAACCTAGACAACAATTGAGAATCCCAAGAGAGACATACATAGATCTAATCAAAATGGGAAGTCGAAAAAAACAAGATCTTCTGAGTAAACTGGGAGCATGGGGACCTTGGGGGAGGGTTGAAGGGAAGGGGAGAGGCAGGGAGGGGAGCAGAGAAAAATGTAAAGCTCAATAAAAATCGATAATATTTTTTTAAAAATAGCAAAGGACACAGTCAATAAGACAAAAAAGGCAGCCTACTGAACAAGAAAAGATCTTCACCAACCCCACATCAGACAAATGACTAATTTCCAAAAGAACATAAAGAACTCAAGAAATTAGACATCAAAATTCTAAACAATCCAATTAAAAAAATGAGATATAGAACTAAACAGGGAATTTTTAACAGAAGAATCTCAAATGGCCAAAAAATTCTTAAGGAAATGTTCAATATCCTTAGCCATCAGGGAAATTCAAATCAAAACAACTCTGAGATACCAAATAATGTCAGTCAGAATGGCTAAGATCAAAAACACCAGTGATCACTTATGCTGGAGAGAATGTGGAATAAGGGAAACACTCCTTCATTGCTGGTGGGAATGCAAACTTGTACAACCACTTTGAAAATCAGTATGGCAGTTTCTGAGGAAATTGGGAATCAACCTACCTCAGGACCCAGCAATACCACTCTTGGGCATATACTCAAAAGATGCTCAATCACACTACAAAGGCATTTGTTCAACTATATTCATAGCAGTATTATTTGTAATAGCCAGAACCTAGAAACAACCTAGTTGCTCCTCAACCAAAGAATGGATAAAGAAAGTGTGGCACACTTACACAATAGAGAACTACTCAGCGGTAAAAACAATGATACCTTGAATTTTGCATGCAAATGGATAGAATTAGAAAACACTATCCTAAGTGGGGTAACCCAGGCCCCAAAAAGATGAATATGGTATGTACTCACTCATAAGTGGATACTAGCTAAAAACAAAGGATATTGAGCCTATAGTTCATGATCTTAGATAAGCTAAGTAATAAGTTGAACCCTAAGAAAATCATATACAGATCAACCTGGAAAGTTGAAATAGACAAGATCACCTGACAAAATTGGGAGCTTGGGGGTGGAGGGAGAAGGGAAGGTGAAAGGGGAAGAGGGCAGGGTTGAGGAGAACTTGAGGGAATGGGATAGTCGAGATGGAGGAAGGACAGAGATGAGAGCAAGGAAAGAGATATCTTGATATGCTGATGTCTCTACTCAAAGGTTACCTCCTTACTCAACTTTCACAGCAACTTTTTGGGACAAACCATCCAGGCTGCCCCTCACCTGCCTATGTGATAGCTTGCTTCTCATTACACTTTATATTACTGGTATATGGTGTTTTTACTGGTATACTCAATTATCATATAATTTGTCTGTAATCAAGTTCCAAGGAGGCAGGGTTTTGTTTTCCCAACTTTATCCCTAACTCCTTTAACAGTGCTTAGCACATAATACTCAGTAAATATAGACTCTTTGCACTACAAAAATGGTAGAGCAATTAAAATGAAATAAATTATCACAAAATAAATATCTGCAAAATTAGAGAAAAAACTGCCAATGGTGTCATGAAAACATGCTAACTGCATAGAATTCCAAACAGGGTCACTAAAGAACTTTTCTCTCATTCCTATAAAAACACTAAATTTTGCGCCTTGATGTTCATACTTTAGTTTTTAGCTTTGTGATAATTTGAAAATATTCTTAGTGGTGATCTCAGGCACTGGACACATACACATTTTTTAGTTAATATCTTGGCTTGAAGGAAAAAATGTGAAATATTTTAAATATAGTATTTTTCACCTGACTTCGTAGGCACCCATTATTGTAGTTATCATTTTATCATACATTAAATAGACACTAGGCTGTCTCAGAAGTTTCTAGAAGAAATTGAATTATGTAGTGATTATTTAAAATGGATCTAATTACAATTTGAAAATTTTTCAGCATGTCAGAACGATTTGGGAACAATGAAACACATTTTGAGTTTAGATGAGTCTGAAAAGGCATGCTTATTACATTTTAATTAACACCCGGAGCAAGCTGGAGAATTCCCCATACCACACTATCAACAGGCACATCAACAATATTGACAGTTAGTTCTATCTACCTAAAGCTCGCAGCTCTAGAGGTCTTTACAAGATCTTGAAACAACCTATCCATGAATTTTGAGTTTGTCCTTCAGGAAGGTTGTATCAGTTCAATTGTCTTTCCTGTGTTTGCTAAAAATGAGTAATACAGTTTCTGATTTTATGTTTCTACCCAGTTTGTTGGAATGTAACTAATAACCAAGTTCAAGAACTGCAGGTTATCACGCACGCAATCTACATCGTATCTACTTAATCTTTGATTCTACAGGCTGTCATTTGGTCCTAAATCTTCTCTTTCTGTTAGGCTTCCATTGCACACTATAGATCATCGATGAGGATGGAATTCCACTCCACTGAGAGAGCAAGAGTAGTTAGGTCTCATCACTAGGTGAATTCTTGCTCATTTTTCAAATTGATGTTCCCTCTTCTTAGCCCTCGCTTGCAGCTTCAGCTCAGCTCCACGTTACTGCTGCCCTTGTCCTGGGTCTCATAATCCTGGCGTCTCCAGTATGTTGGGTTCTCCAGTGCAGCCGAGGCTGTGCCTTCAGTGGTCTCCTGGCCTTTCTTGAGGGCCTCCAATCACATTGCATAGTGTTAAGCCTCAGCTACTTTTCATGACCCCTTCTATTCTAGGAAACCCAGTGCCACTGAGGTTGCGCCTTTGCCATTGACAACTTCTTGCCTCTCACAGTGCCAAGCCCCAGCTGCCCTCCATAACCTTCCCATGCCTTCAAAGCTAGTACCCTACGGGAGACCCTTGCATAGCACCAAATCTGGCTTCCAGGTTGAGGTGCAGCCTTCTTTTCTCCCTATCTCCTGCAGACCCCAGAATCTGAGTGCTAAGAAGGAAATACTGCCAGGAGTATTTCATCTTTATGGTGCTGTCCTCTTCTTCTAAATTAAAACTTTATTATAAATAACTCATACACAGAACAATAAATCACACAGAAAAATTAATCAGACACAACAACAAAGTCTATGCATTTTAATGAACTTTTACACAGTTAAAATATCCGCTCAGAATATATGGTACATTACATTGTATTTTGCACTTTCACTATCAAATTTTAGGTCCTAATAATATGCCATTGAATAGTTCATATAAAGCCAATTCTCTACAATCACTTCTCTCTCTCTCTTTTCCTCTCTCTCCCCTATAACTAGATAGCTCCCCCCCTTTTTTTGCACACACAGAAAAGTAACATAAGCTATACCTATAAAATTAAGGAAATATAACCTTCTGTTTGAGTTATACAGGTACATGCTTCTGGTTAACTTTAACATTTGCTAAGAAAGGGCCTTTGAATACATCAAATAAGATGTTGTTTAAAATAGCACCCAACTGCATTCCCTTAAAAGCACTGGCATTAAATGCTTTACTCAGCATCAGGATAAATCTGTCATCTTAATCTGCCTTTCTCTATCATTAATTATAATGAAGCTATTAGATTAACAATGAAGTTGCTAAATAAGGTGCACTGATTTTATATCCAGAACTAAACGTTAAGGAAAATTATATCTCCCTTCGAGAAAATTATGGAAGAATAAATATAGAATAGTCATGTCTGACAATACCTTTCAGGGAACATCAAGAGAAGGGTGTTAGGTAGGGAGGGGACACTGAGGACATCTGCACACGTGAGGAGATACAGCACATCCCAATATCAAAGGTGGATGTAAAAGAATATGGAATGTGAACAATTCTGAATAAAACTACTTGAGGAGACTTCACATTGTCCCTCAGGTTAGGATTCAGATATAGCTCAATTCTAAATGAAGTCCATAATTTACTGGAGAAATCTAAATGGAAGAAGAATTAAAAAGAGATAGAGAAACAGGAGAAAAAACAGAGGGAGGGTAGGGAGCAAGTTAACATGAGCAACTGACTCTGATTTGTAGGTCCTGGACTCCGCGCAAAGAATCTTAAATCTTTATTTGAATAATAGCTGGCACCTGGACCAGTTTGTCAGTTCAGAAAAACAGAGGGGTGGTGCAGGATGCCAAGCACCTGAAAGGTGAGGGGACACCTTTGCTTGGTTTGTGAGCACATTTCCCAGATAAGTCAGGCACAGCTGGTGGGACCCCAAGCAGATAGCTACAGCTGGGTCCCAGTCAAAGCTCTGATTACAAAGAAAATTCACCAAAGATATCATTTGCTGATGACTGCTCGGAATAGCAGTTAGTATACATACAAAACCTTGTGACTAATTCATTCTTCCTTCCTCAGTAGAATTCATTTGTTTAAGATAGTCGAGGTTTTAAATTTTAAAATAAATTTTGAATATATCAGACTAAACAATCTGGAAATGAATTTAAAAGTGCTTGTTTCAGGTCTTCAATATTGGACTAATATATATTTGCCAATTGCTAGAACTGGCCAGTGTTAAATATGCAAAAGACACTCAATGAATAAATATCAATGGCTTTTGTCCCAAGCTACTTTTATACCAGTGGCATGCAGATGCATGTGAAAATCAGTTTAAGATATAAATAAATTAAATGGCCAGCAGGTTCAATGGTAGGGAGACGTTGTGAATAAGAAAAGAGATAGGAAAGAACAGAGGGTATGAGGACACAGGGTGGATAGAGAGCTGCTTGCTGAATTGAAGAGAACAGTCAGAAAAGACTACTCTGGGGTGATGTGGGAGTCCCCTCTGTGTGCTGTGATTACCATTAATAAATAAAGAAACTGCCTTAGCCTGTCGATAGGGCAGAACTTAGGTAGGCGGGGAGGACTGGACTGAATGCTGGGAGAAAGAAGGGCGGAGTCAGGGAGACGCCATGGATCCGTAGCCAGACATAGACGTGCTGAAACTTTGCTGGTAGGCTATGACCTCATGGTAATATGCAGATTAATAGAAATGGGTTAAATTAAGATGTAAGAGTTAGCCAATAAGAAGCTAGAGCTAAGGGGCTAAACAGTGATTTAATTAATACAGTTCTTGCGTGATTATTTCGGGGATCTTGGCGGCCAGGAAACAAACCAAGCAAGTGGCCAAGCAGCCTGCTCCTACACTGGGGAAATGAATTTAAGTAAACTGGAAGAGACAAAGGAGGCAGATTCCTTGAAGATCACACCAATGGGGGAAAGGCTAGCCAAAGCCTGTTGCAGTGTTATTTGGGATCGGATGCTATATAACATGGCTGGGTTGGAGAGAGGCATGATTTTATGATTATGTGTAAGAATCAAGAACTTCACTTCTGTTTTGAAAGATATGAGAGTGGAGAGAGAAAGATAACTCAGCCATTGCTGCTCTTGACAAGGACCTAAATTCAGTTCCCAGCCCCTGTAGAGTGGCTGCTAAGCATCTCTAACTCCCGCAGATCTGGTGCCCTCTTCTGGTCTCTGGGGTTACTAAGGTGGCATATACATACATACAAGCTGATGAAACCTCACACACAAATTACATGAATCTCTCAAGACAGAAAGAGGGGGCTGCAGGGTTTTAAGCAGAGGGAGGATGCCAGCTGTATGACGTCAGGAAGATGGCCTGGTGGCTGGAGATTGATAGTGGCAGAGTCATGGTATATACTGTAGCTTGGGGAATTCTCCTGTGAGGCTAGAAGAGCTCAACAACAGATTATTTTCAGAAATAATCATGCACTTCTCAGACGTCTCAGGAAAAAAAAAGCTGCTGTACTTTTACGTGAATAAATCTTCCTGCCAGGAAACAAAATGCTTCTCCTTATCTTTTCATAAAGTCCTATGCCTGAGAAAGCGTTGTCTGCTGAGCAACCATGATGCAGTCTGAGGATCCCCAGGCCCACACACTATCAAACACGTCCTGAGAAAGCTACAAGAAACGCACTGTACAGTGGGTTCCAGCACCCACAGCCCCTAGCTATGAGAAACGCACTGTACAGTGGGTTCCGGCACCCACAGCCCCTAGCTACAAGAAACGCACTGTACAGTGGGTTCCAGCACCCACAGCCCCTAGCTATGCAGCTTACGTTATTCAATTTGCCCTTACTGGAATATGAAGCAATCAGAGTTCATATCCTTATGAACTGTCTTCCCTGAAGGCCAACTCATTTGCAACAAGAAACACATTTCAAGCCATGAAAGAATCCAGCTGGTTGCCCTTGCAAGACATTTTTATCTCCTCGGGAATATTTCAGATTTCTAAGTCTCCCATTTGAGAGAGAAACGTTGGCTGAACGAAAGGTTACTAAAACACAAAGGTGGGTCCGTGCGAAGGTAGACTCCACCCTCTGCTGTGTGGGCTGTGACCAGGGAAACACGGCGTACTGGAGGACCGGTCAGATCCAGGACTGAACAGAGACTAATTCTCTGATAACGCGTCTCTGCCTCAGATGAATGAAGAAAGGAAAAAAAAAAAAAAAGCCCTCAAGGATGAAAATAGCCCTTAGTTATTTTCAACAAGCCGTTTAAGATGCAAAGTGAGTTAACTTCGAGCACCACCAATCCACATAGCCATGCCAACCTTCACACTGTTCATACGCGTGGTGCACCTGTTTCTAGACGCCAGTATCAACTGATCAAAGAGCCTCACCATTTACCGTTTACCGCCTGATACGTTTTACTTATGACTCTCACTAAACACACACTGAGCAAGAACTAAATTTATTCAACATTGAGAGTGTTCACAGACCTATTTAGAAGGGGTTTGATCTTCACAAAATCGTGCAAGGTAAGGAAAGCGTGAGCAATTTATAACTTTATGACTAATCCGGTGTCAGGTTCGTTGATTAGTTAATCCAGTGGTTCCTTCTGCATAGTTTCTCCCTCTCCGCTTCTGCTCACCTCTGGACACTGCTGTATTAAATAATACAACCGAGAAGGTGTTTTTAATGTTTGTTGCCAGCGTGACAAAGCACATTTCAAGGCTCCTAGTAAGCTGTAGGTTACCATGAGGTTTTAGAGAGTTGGCTGTAAAATTCTTGCTGTAGTGAAGGGATGCAGTCTGCCTAGACAGCCCTCACACCAGAGCCTACGAGTTCATGCTCCTGTCTTTGATACCTTTCTAGTTTATCATTTCTCAGGCTCAGCGAATGCTAGGAAGCCCTGAGAGACTGGAGCACCGCTCATGCTCAGACTCCTAAGACACAGGGCAAAGTGAAGAAGCAGGGCTTGCAGCACATCTTCTAAACTAATTTCACCTACTACTCGATGCTGATATACATATTCTGCTGAGCTGACCGGCCAACAGGATGGGGCTTGATGAGGGTTTTACTACCAACCGTGCACTGTGTTGCTTTCACTAGAGGCCTCCTGAGGTTTCAGTAAGAATTACAGCACGCGCAGTCCGTTTCTGTCAGGCCTTTCAATCTGTGCTCTTAGCCTTCTGCTATTAATAGAGTTTTTAAATTTCAGGAAGCGTTTTGATGCCTTGCCTGAATTTAGTAGAGCTCCTTAGGCCTTGAGAGCGATTCAAAACTTGAGCTGAAGCAAAACAGTGTGAACAAGGAGAGGGTAGCTATTGACACTGTTCAAAGTTTAGTTATTCAGGAACAAGAGTGAAGATATCATTAAAATTTTAAATTACTTTGAGGATTTTTTTCTTAATTAATCTCTTCCAGAAAACAAAAGCCCTTAATCATCCTCTATAGATGTGATCACAGGTCAGCTTAATCTAGACTCAACCTGTGGGTCATGACCTTTTGGGAGTGGGGTCAAAGGATCCTTTCATAGTCATTGCCTAAGACCATTAGAAAACACAGATCTTTATATTATGATTCACAATGGTAAAAAAAAATTACAGCTATGAAGTAGCAACAAAAATAATTTTATGGTTGGGGTCACCAGAGCATGAGGGACTGTATTAAAGAGTCACAGTTTTAGGAAGGTTGAGAACCTCTGGTCCAGACAATCCTCCACCGAGACTCCCATTCCCAGGTGATTCTACAAAGTGTTTCAAGGAGACAAGCAAAGTCAATATTACAGACCTAAGACTGATCTGTCTGTGAGTGTATTGGTGGGGTGGGGTGGGGCCAGCTTCAGCCTACAGCGCCGTGTGAGCATCATTCAGACAGGAGTCAATTTATGATGGAATGAGAAGCAGTCTTTCTCAACAATCCATTTAGTAGCTCACTTGGTGGAGTGTTTGCCGAGCATGACGGACCCTGAAATCGATCCTTTGCACAACACGAACAAGTTGTGTGGCACACACCTGGAATAAATACTGACAGTTGTGGGGGGGGGGCTAGAGTGTCAGAAGTTCAAGGTCATTCTTGGTTCTGGAAAATGAGATACTTGCTACGTTTTCAAAAGACAGAAAGGAAAAAAAAGAAAGGAAAAGAAAAAAGAAAGAAATCAATCAAGCAACCATAATAATAATAATAATGATAACAAAACAATAAAATTAGAAGTAGCAGAATGCAACAGTGTGCTGTTGTAATCCCAGCCCTGACGGTGACAGTTAGATCCCGGGCTTCCCGTTCTTGTTGAATTTGCCTTCTGTACACTAACTGCAGCCATCATTTTTTCTCACAATAAATACAAATATATAGATACAGTTTCTGGAAGATATTTTAAATTTGAAATTAAATCATTTTATGTTTTTTTAAAAAAAATACCTGTGTCAATATTAAATGTATAGCCTGTTCCCTAGAGTTCTTAGAAAATCATTTCTTCAGAACAATGCTCGCTTCTGCTTTTTGAACAAAAGATGACTGTTTCCATCTGGAGCTAAAAATTTCTTATTGAATTGAAGACACATAAATATAGAATTGACAGTATATTATTAGTGTCATCTCGTCAAGTACACCCTTCAGCCTGAACTTTCTGTGGCAGGTTTTTAGTGAATAATTTTATTGCTTGGGTTTGAACAAATATCAAATGAACTTTATAAGGTCCATTTCAAAAGAGGGGTAGAAAAACAAGTTACAAAGACAAATCTTGAATTATACCACAAGAAAAGCAATGTGAGCTTTCTTTAAATACATTTTTTTACAATATAAGAAATATAATACAGTCTAATTGTTTGAAAATGTTTAAAATGCAATGAAATAATGAGGGAAAAAATTCCTTAATTTGGAACCAGGCAATACTACCCTTAACATTCTAATGCATTTCTTTTTTAATTTTATTTCTTTCCTTTATTTTTCTTTATGATGTAAGTACTAGTTTTATCTTTATTTTGCTGTAAAGTAGTAGAATAAAATATACCTGTATCTTAAGCTTGCTTTAAAAAAAAAGCTCACTTCAATTCATAGGCTTCTATAAGCTTGAGTTTTTCTTTTATGTTTTAAATCCTTAATTATCTTCATATAAATTCTTAGAATGAATTACAAATGTTTGCTCTTTCTGTATATTATTAAAGATGACATTAAAAGAACCAAGTCAAGATTTTAGCAGAAAAGTAATTGTCGCCTATAAAAAGAGCAATTTAGACGTAAATTCAGCTTGCAGCATTCTAATCTTTGGGGTATAAAAAAAACCTAAGGTATGTATTTATCAGTTGTTGGTCAACTCCTCACAATCTGTCTTTTGAAGTGGACACATTTTCCAAAGGTTCCTTTCAGGACTGTTCTGTTGGTGGTTTACATGAGAATCCCCTCTCCTCCTCCTGTGTTTGAACACTCGGTCCCCAGTTGGTGGCGCTGTTTGAGGGTGTTAATAAAATCTGATATTTGACACCTCCCTGGAGAAAGTGGATCCCTAGAGGCCCGGTTTGGAGAATTTACTGCCTCACCGCATTTCCAGTCCAGCACTGTGCTTCCTGTGCGTGCTTGAAGTGTGTTCTCTGATGTCCCCGCTGCCTGCTCCTGCCGCCTTTCCTCAAGATCCCATGGAACTGGAAGCCAAATTAAACTTTCCTTCTTGAATTGTTGTTGGTCAGGATGTGGTATCCTAGCAACTAAGGTAACTAATGCAATTCCCTCTGAGATTTTATTTTATTTTTAATAAGGGAGAAGTAGAGGACATTCCAAGCCAAGGGGTCTTGGTGATGCAATTAATGGCCCTAGACAGCCTGAGGACCTGTAATTCCCATGTCTTAACAACTACAGAGACAAAATGAAGGTGACAGTAGAGTGTGCAAGCATTGGAAGCCTAAAGAATGACGGAAATTAAAGCTATCAATCGGTGGGAAAAGGCAGCAGAACAGGAAATAGAATGTTCCAAATGAAGGGCCGAAACAAACAGCTGGGGCATTGTCAGAAATAGAGATCTGACATTGCTCACATCTGTAGGACCAAAATTTCCAGGACGCATGCTAAACGCTTATTTAAAATGACATTTCCACAAAGAGAGTAAGTCCTCTATAAGCAATTCAGACTGTATGGACATGCTTTTTAAATTTTAATTTTATAAAAAAGAAAACAAGCTATCTTTTTTATTTTACATACCAATCCCAGTTCCGACTCCCTCCCCTCCTTCCGTTCTCTTTACTTACTCCCCTAGCCCACCCCAACCAACCCCCAAAAAAGGGAAGGCGCAATGCCTTGGGGGAAGGTCCAAGGCCCTCCCTACTATATCTAGGCTGAGTAAGGTATCCATCCAAAGAGAATAGGTTCCCAAAAAGCCAGTACAAGCAGTAGGGATAAATCCTGTGTCAATGCCAGTGCCCCTCAGTCTACCCCAGCCATGCAACTGTCAACCACATTCAGAGAAACTAGTTTGGGCCTATGCTTGTTCCTTCCCAGTCTGGCTGGAGTTGGTGAGCTCCCATTAGCTCAGGTAAACTGTTTCAGTGGGTGTCCCCAATCATAGGGGGACCTGTGCTCATATTCTCATTCCTCCCACTCTTCAACTGAACTTCAGGAGCTCAGTTCAGTGTTCCGATGCGGGTCTTTGCCTCTGTTTCCATCAGTTACTGTTTGAACGTTCTATGGTGACATTTAAGACACTCATCAGTCTGACTACAGGGCAAGTCAAGATTGGGCTCCCTCTCCTCTGTTGCTTAGGGTCTTACCTGGGGTCATCCTTGTGGATTCCTGTGAATTTCTCTAGAGCCAGGTTTCTTGTTAACCCTATAATGGCTTCCTCAATCAAGATAGCTCTTTCCTTGCTCTCATCTCTGTCCTTCCTCCATCTCAACTATCCCATTTCCTCAAGTTCTACATACCCCTCTTCTTCTCCCTTCTTCTTCCCCTTCCACCTCCCTTCTACTCCCATTTCCATGCTCCCAATTTTGTCATGTAATCTTGTCTGTTTCCACTTTCCAGTGTTGAATTAAGAGCGGCGGAGCTGCATCCCCAGCACCCGGCCGCCTGCATGGCTAGCTTTATACCCGAAATAATTACACGGAAACTGTATTCTTTTAAACACTGCCTGGCCCCAATAGTTCCAGCCTCTTATTGGCTAGCTCTTACATATTGATCTAACCCATTTCTATTATTCTATGTAGTCCACAAGCCGGCTTACCAGGAATGATCTTAACCTGCATCTGTCTGGAGTGCGAGAGCCATGGCGACTCACTGACTCAACCTCTTTCTCCCAGCATCCTGTTCTGTTTTCTCCGCCTACCTAAGAGTTGGCCTATGAAATGGGCCTAGGCAGTTTCTTTATTAATAAGAAATCATTCCCACATCATTCCAGGTGGATTTATATATGTTTTTCTTAGGATTCACCTTATTACTTAGCTTCTCTAGGATCATGAACTATGCACTCAATATCCTTTGTTTATAGCTAGTATCCACTTATGAGCAAGTACATACCATATTCATCTTTTTGGGGTCACTTATATATACTATAATATCATCTGCAAATAACAGAAGTTTAACAATGAGATATGCAAAATGACATAGTTGTGTGTTGTGTGAAGGTTTAGGAGGGAATCTACGTATACATATGATGAAATTATGTAGGTAATAAGAAAAAGCATCTATTCTATTTCACTGACAATTTCTTAATAGAAATTTCCTCTACTGTTGATGTTCTTTTCATTTTAGAATGACCCATGGGCATTGACACTTAAATTGAATGTTTAAAAAGGCACACTGGCTGCTAGATTTGTACTTTAAAATAAACTTATCTACAGCAATGTTGTGAGTTGTGTATATTTTTTTCACCAACTCAATAATTAGTGGCTTTTCTTGTCACTAATATCCCATGGCTTTCCTGCTCATCTGGTCTAAAACTTCTTAATGTAAAATTCAATTTCTTACCTACTAAGTGAACTTTCACTGGAGGGCGTGGACCTGACTAGAGAGAAGTGAGACCAAGAAAGCATAAAGACAAATAGGCTCCACCTGCTGATCTAAAGACCTGCACAGACACTTGCTGCAATGGATCAGGCCAGAGTAGAAACCCTCACAGCAGTGAACAGCCACGTCTAAGATAGGAACACAAGACACAATGATCTCTTCTGAGAAACTGGTGTCCTCTGGTTTTTCAAATGCTGGACTGGGAATAGGGTGCATTTGCAACCATTAATCTTGACTAGCTAGTTTCTGTTTGTGCAGTTTCTAACAACTCATGCTGTTCCAGGAATCGCTGTACATGGTCACTTTTCCTGTTTTTGTGTTTGGGGTGTTTTCCCCCTGGCATAGGCGTACCCATGCCTCCACTTCAGTGCCTACATGAGATGGTTTTCCATGTCACCCTTTATGCCAAGATGTGACATACTGGCAAGGTAAGACTGCATCTAGCAAGACCTGCTGCTGTTGAAGAATGCATTTAAACTCAGAATCTGAAAAGAAAACTGCACAGCTTCTGACTCTGAACTTCCTTCTGCTTGAGAAGCTGCTCAGCAGAAGCAGCATCCCTGGGGCACTGAGCAGCATGCAGTCCCTGGAACGCTGCTGACAGGCTTGCCAGTTTGGGCCATTTGTTCAGGGCATCTGTATCCTTTGACTTTCAACTTAATCTGAACGAAAAGCAAGCTGTAAACATCTCCCTTGAGACAAGGCACATGCTTCGAGATATTTCATTTGTTTACTTATTTTTGTTGTAGGGCTCACTCTGGTGACCTCGACTCTGTTAAAAGGTCTCACTGTGTACTCCATGTTGAAATACTTTAAAATGACAAACACAAAAATCAAATGTACTCTATGTCATTTAATTCAGTCCTGTGTGTAGATAAGATTCTTCCGTTTTTGAGAATAAAAAAGTACCTGACAGCTTCATTCTCATAGGTTACGGTTACGGGGGGGGCGGGGGGTGGGGAGAGAAGTTCTGTAGGCAACCTATGTGATTTTCTGGCAGGTATGAACCTTCCTCTATTTAAGTTGATTATTTGAATCATTTTATGATAGTAATAAAAAGCTGAGTGTGTATCTCATTGTTAAAATATGTATTAAATGGTATACTTGTAGAAAACAGCTACTTCATATTCTAACTGAAACTATTTGATGACCTATGGGACACAATTTAAAGGAGGAAATAAATAATTTCGTTAATGAAAGTCTAGAAGTATATCATGTTCTCAGTAATTAGGCCTAGAAACCTGGTGTAGGGAACAGATAAGAATGACAGCCATTGCTTTTAGGAAGACAACCACAACCCAACAACTCTAGGATCTCATATCAACATTTTATGCTTTTAGAACACATCCAACCAACCCTTAATTTTTTTTTTTACTAAATATGCCTTTGACTTTCAATCCCCAGCAAATACAATACATTACTTAATGCAATTCAAGGATAGTACATATGATTACAAATTAGAGAAATTACAGGGATGTAATTCATGGAATATCCATATGATTATGAACTAGGGAAAGGCACAGAAAGCATAAGTAGAGGAGTTTGTCCATGTTTGCTTCCTGATGGTACCTGATGAATGAAGAAGCAGTGGATTGTCAGTCCCACCTCTGCAAACAAGCTCTTGATCGTATCTTCTCATGTTTGCTCTTGAACGTTTGGTAGCACTAAAACACCAAGATGACAAACAATTTCTACATTCATGCATTTAAATAATTATGCTGACTTTGTTCTTTAACTATGTATTCTGAAAGGTTCTGCAACATTTTTTAAAGAACTAAAACAGAAGGGCTCAAATATGTGAAATATTTTGAGATTTGTTCCTTATATTATGAATAGGATGGAATAGTATTCAGATAATAATAATGATTATGGCATCCTTAATAATGTCCAGATATTGTAATATCATTTAGCACATGACAGCTTTTGAACTCACCACAGACATCTTCTGAAGTACAAAACCAAGACTGAGAGAATATAATTTTCTCTTATATTAGGACTTGAGGCCAGGGATTTAGTTACAAAGACCAAGTGCATAACTACATGTGAGTGTAAGGTGATATATATATCCATGCATGTACGCAGAGGATACCCGCTCACTGACTCCATTCTACTTCTTTTTCTTCTGTTTGACCTTTCTCAAGTGTTTATCACAATTGCCTTGGATCCTTGGAAGAGCAAGCCTCATTAGTGACCATCTCAGGATACAGGACACACACTGTCACCGAAGCAACAGAAAGCTTGCAGGCAGCAGTATGGCTGTGCACAGCTGGTCCAGAAGTAATGTCCCAAGGTAATGAGCAACCAGCCCATGGCAGTATCAGCCTGCCCTGGATGGGAACTTGCAGTGCTTGCCTTTGTTTCTCTGTCTTAGTTAGGACTTCTATTGCTGTAAACAGACACCACGAGCATGGCAACTCTTATACAGGAAGAAATTTAATTGGTTCTGTCTTATAGGTCAGAGGTTTAGTCTATTGTCGTCATGGCAGGAGGCGTGGTGGGCACGTAGGTAGACATAGTGTTGGAAAGGTCCCGAAAGCTCTAAATCTGAATTGGCAGACAGCAGGAAGAGAGGTACACTGGGCCTGGCTTGAACATCGGGCACCTCAAAGCTTTCCCCTAGTGACACACTTCTTCCAACAAGGCCATGCCTACTCCAACAAGGCCACACTTCCTTAAAGTGTCGCTCCTTATGAGCCGATGTGGGCCATTTTCTTTCAAACCATCACAATCCGCTCCCTGACCCCCTTAGGTTTGTAGTCATATTATAATCCAGAAATATATTAAAGTCAACTTTCAAAGTCCTCACAGTCTCTATAACAGTGTCAATCCTGTAAAAGTCCAAATTCTAAAGTCTCTTCTGAGATTCGTGGCAATCTCTTTACTGTAATCTCCTAAAAAATCAAATCACACACACACAAAGTCGATCACATTCTTTCCACACACAATGGCACAGGATACACATTACTGTTTCAAAAGGGAAGAAAGGAAATGTAATGAGGAAACATTAGGCCACAGTAAGACTGAAAACTAACTGGGTAAACTCCAAACTCTGCAGTTTCCCCCATTTCTGGTGTTGAAACACTCTTCAGATCTCCAAGTCTTTTCTGCTTTGTTGACTGCAACACACTTTCTCTTTGGCTGACTCCACTCCCTGTCAGCAACTTTCCTCTGCAAGTATCCTATGACTCTGTCATCTCTACCATCTTGGGATCTCCAAGACAATCCAGGCTTCACCTTAACAGCTTCATGCAATGATCTCCATATGTTTCCATGTAGGGACATCCCTAAAATATTCCTGGCCTCGTAAGCATCCCTTAGTTGTAGAGGGAGATTCTATAATCCCTTTCTTATATCCTTGACTTTAAAGCCAGCACCAAGTAGCTGAAACTACCAAGTTCTGCTGTTTGCTGGGGCTGGAACATGGACCTGCTGTTCAAATACATCTTCACCAGCTTGCTGTTTTCATTGCCTGATCTTGGCTATGCTGGAACTTGATCTGCAGAAGAGTCTGGCCTTAAACTCAGAGATCTGCCAGCCTCTGCTTTCCAAGTGTCGGGGTTAAAGATGCATGCCACAATGCCTGACCCCATGATAGACTTTAATTCTGTTTCAGAAGTTGGAAACTTAGCTGGGTGAGGTCTTGCCCTTAGGTCATCATTTCCTTTATTCCATTTAAAGTTGGGATTGTTTTTTTCGAATCTGTTTGTCTGCTTGAACACAGGACTAAGCTCCATTCTACGTCCTGTGCCCTTCTTGAATTGTACATTTTCGATTTCTCCTTGCCTAGATGACTTGCTTTCATTATAGCTCTGAACAAGAGTGAACACTAGTAAGCACTCAGCAGAATACATACTAGGCTCTTTTGAGATGTCCTCTGCCAACACAAATAACCCAAAACTCTTTAGCTTTAGGCAAACTTTTTAGGCAAGGGCAAAAAGTAGCCACATTCCTTGTCAAAATATCACAGCAGTCTCTAGGCCACATACTAAATATGTCTCTTTTGAAACCTCTTAAACTGGGCCTCCACAGTTCAAATCATCCCCAACACCATTATTATCTATAATCTTATTAGTATGGCCCATGAAGCATTCCACTGCTCCGCTAACCCCAAATCCCCAGGTCCACATTTCTCCAAACAGAAACACGGTCCAGCTTATCATATTCTCCATAGACATTGAGACTGCTGTCAATACGGGGGGATATATCTTCTATAAATAGCCCCTTTTCCTTGGAGGGATCATCATTCTGAACCTCCTTTCTTCCATTACCATCTCATGCCTTTGCAGAGTGGATGGCTCAGCCTGGTCCACGGGGCAGGCCTTCCTGAAACCAGCACCTTCCCCCAATGTCTGTGCACACAATGCACATACATGCGTAGTCTTCCCCCAATGTCTGTGCACACAATGCACATACATGCATAGTCTTCCCCCAATGTCTGTGCACACAATGCACATACATGCATAGTCTTCTTGCCAGAACTCTACAGGAGTTCCACAGGTGACGTTTGTACTACCCTCCAAGAATTCTGCCCTTTGTTGTACTAAAATACCATGTTTTTCTTCCTCAGTTCTCATGACTAAACCTTGTTCATTAAACCCCCGGGGATGCCTGTCCAATCACGCTGAGAGTCGTTGCTAAGTCTCTGATTTGTACCGCGAGAGAAACAGTGACATGGCGCATGAAGTATGCTCATGTATCAGAGAACATGACCATAAATAGAGAGTAGAGATGACAGTTTGTCACTTTGGAGCTTGCCAGCTTTTAATGAATAGTGCAGGCCTCTGTAACAATGCAGGGCACGATCATCAGACACAGGAGGAGTTCCTGACTGTGTGATTTCTGTAGAACGGAACTGAAAAGGTGTGTGCCATTATATACCTCACACACAGCTTGAAAGTGGTTTAAAATAAGCCAGTTACTCCCCATCTCAGTAGAGTTATTTATATACAGTAGCTAACAGAGAGGAAAGTACCAAATAAAGGTGGCCAAGCTTTGCTAACTGCATCACGCAGGAAGTCTCTTCATCAAGGTTACATGATAGACAAGGGAGTTGTCTGACCCCACACTGTGCAGCATGTAGATTTCACACCCTCCCACCCCACCTCCATCTAATCCTCAGAGAGGGTAAGGCACATTGCTTTGGGGAAGGTGCAAGGCCCTCCCTACTATATCTAGGCTGAGCACAGTATCTATCCAAAGAGAATAGGTTCCCAAAAGCCAGTACATGCAGTGGGGATAAATCCTGGTGCCACTGCCAGTGTCCCCTCAGTCTGCCCCAGCCATGTAACTGTCAACCACATTCAGAGGGACTAGTTTGGTCCTATGTGTGTTCCTTTCCTGTCTAACTGGAGTTGGTGAGCTCCCATTAGCTCAGGTAGATGGTTTTAGTTGGTGTTCCCATCATAGCCTTGACCTCTTTGCTCATATCACTCCGTCCACTCTTCCGCTGGAGTTTGGGAGCTCAGCCCAGTGCTCTGATGCAGCCTCTGTTTCCAGTATCAGTTGCTGGAAGAAGGTTCTCTGGTGATATTAAAGATATTCATCAGCCTGACTACAGGGTAAGTCAAGATTGGGGCCCCTCTCCTCTGTTGCTTAGGGTTTTAGCTGGGGGTTGAGGAGAACTTGAGGGAATAAGATAGTTGAGATGGAGGAAGGATAGAGATGAGAGCAAGGAAAGAGATGCCTTGATTGAGGGAACCATTATAGGGTTAGCAGAAACCTGGCTCTAGAGAAATTCTCAGGAAACCAAAGACAACTCTTATTGATAGCTTATTCAGTAAGTCAGTTTGGAAATTGTGTTCTGAAATGTAAGTCACTTATGAAAGGGGGTTTCATTTTCTATTAATTCTGAAACAAAAACTGCATGACACACGGAAGGAAAGACTTTCAGTGGAAGAAAAAGGCAGACTGATTCATCATCATTAAACTCAAACCTGGACTCCGACCTCCTCCATCACAACTGACATTTCTACTTGCTGCTTTTGGAGGACAAACAACAGCAGTCCCTGCTTAGCAAAGGAAGCACATTCAAAAGGATGCTAACACTGTCTAGCACTATTGTGAACGTCCTCAAGCTGGGTCAAATGGACTGTGGGAAAAATTACCTCTTAAAAGAACTGTTAATTTGAAATATATTTAAGCCAGGGCAGATATTCCACGTGGGGTTGGGAAGAACAGGAAAAGGGGGAGAGGGAGGTAGTATGTGATTTAGTGGGTATAAAGGCTTTCATTTAAATCTAAAGATTGCAGGCAAAAGAATATACAGCAAACAAGAGAATAAACAGCACCATGATTCCTGGAAACGAACCATCTTTTTTGGTGTTGTTGGTCCAGTGAGAAAAGCAGTATATATAAAGAACAAAACTCTAATAGTCATATTAATAGTGATAAAGCATAACACATTGTAGGAATTGCAGCAGCACTGTATCAAGCAAGCATAGTGCATAGCTGAATCCATAGGTACAGTGAGCCCATAAGAGCACAGCAGCACAGGCAATGCCATCGAACAAACCCTTGATTTGAGGTGGTGCCGTTTTCCCTACAGCTTAGACTCCACAGAGTCCATGGTCAAGTGATTCTCTGTTAGGTCCGTTTTCTGTTCTTTTTCTAGATAGTGAATCAGGGGAACTCTAGTCTGAGGCCAGCCTGAACTACACAGTGAGATCTTTTTCTCCACACCACCGCAATAGTTCCTTTCTAAATGTAACATGTATAAAACCACACAAACATTTATGAAGGGCTATGCGCTTTAGTGATTTTTACTTTGTAAATGTCTAAGCCCTTTGTAAAAAAGGATAGATGACTTCCTTTGGGGTTCTGATACCCATCTCTATCAGAATTCTCAAATTGATGGAACAAGATAGGAAGGAGCACTCGAAGCCATGAGTTATATTTAGCATCTGTCACGAAGCCAGATTCCATGAGTTCTGCATTTCTGTCCCTCTGCCATCTTCCCACATCAGCAACCCTTTAACCCAGACTTGGATTAAAGGGAACAACAGCATTTTTTCCCTCGTCTGTTTAACTTGGCTTAACTCTCGGTAGAAACTCCTCTTTCCCACAGCCTAATTCCAAACAAATTGTCACGTTAACAATACCCTAACTGTGGTTAACTCAGCCATTTTGCCAATGAACTTGATGAAAGGTCAGTCATGGGGTTCTCCTCCCTTTTTAGGTGACAAAGTAATTAAGAATTGTAATCTAAGATTTGACTTCTATTCTTACTGGTGAACCTCCAACCCCTATACACACACACACACACACACACACACACACACACACACACACACACACACAGAGAGAGAGAGAGAGAGAGAGAGAGAGAGAGAGAGAGAGAGAGAGAGAGAGAGAGAGAGAGAGAGGAAAAAAACTAAACAAAATTCTCAGCCTTGAGAGCATAGGAAAAAAAATGCATGAAAAACCACAAGGGAGATATTATCAAAAAAGTTAGAAAACACATTTTGTTCCTTTTTTTTTTGGAGGGGAGGTTTGGATGTGACAAATACATTATTTCTTGCTTTTTTTTTTCCTACAAGTCCCAGAAAGAACTATAAGAATTTAAGACATGATTACATTTTATGGATTGAGAATAAAACTGAGAAAGAAATACACCCGGAAAACTTTGGTTAGAAAATCAAGAAGACACTTGGGTGGAAAAAGAGAAGAAACTAGGCCATGGCCTTGGAGGACAGATTCCAGTTTTGCTTTAGGTTGTTAGATCATCGCTGGAGAAACAGTGCCCAGGGAAATTTTCAACAGCATCTGCAGAGGCTGGGAGTGTATCCCAGTGGTCCACGGTTAGGCTAGTCTATTCAAGACTCTGTGTTTGATTCCCAACACCAGAAAAAGATAAAAATTCCTACAGTGGAGCATGGGAGGATGGATAGATGCCGCCGGATCGGATGGGCACAGCACTGGGCTGCAGCTCCCTTGTATCTCTCAGTATGTCCTATACCAGAGTGGGTGGGAAAATCTCTCAGTATATTCTATACCAGAGTGGGTGGGAAACTCAGGGGCCACAAAATGCTTGAACGATGTTCACAGTGCAGGGGACGGGCCGTGGGTAACAGTCTTACGTGTGTCTCTGTTGTTTAGAAATACTGCTAACTTACCAAGGACTTGGGAATTTGCTTATCAGGCACTTTTCTACTTCAGCTAAGAACATTCCTGCCTACTTCTCCTCACATATGTTTAGGACTCATATGTCCTGAAAGTCTTATAAAAGTTACTTTGATAAATCCTAAGAAGGAAAATATTAAGGCCTTTGAAAATCCCTGAAGATATTTGTTGGTTAATGTACTGGTGAACAGGGACCGTCAAAGGCTGAGGTTCTCAGATGTAAAAATGGATTCTATGGAAGTTTAACTTTCATCCTTCCCAGGGCCCATCGAATGGGCTCCATCTCATCAGATGGGTCTTAAAGCCAATAAAAATGTGGTTGATCACTGCTAAAACATTTGTGACATTGTTGCACCAGTGTACTTTGCTTTCAGGTTGCTGTTGTAGGTTACAGGGGAAAGTAATCATCAAACATAGTTTGTTTAACGATAAAACTATGGGTATCCCCAGCTGGAATCACCCAGAGTCCACACCCAGTCAACTTTCCAATGAGCTGAAAACATGGAGTCATTTTAATTATCAAAAAACTGCTCTTTTACATCCTGTTCAGGTTTTTTTTTTTTTGTCTGTATCAGTATATTTGATTTCTTTCCTTTAGTGACCCAACTGTAGCCTGCCTGGGGCTCTGCTGTGGGTTTGCTACAGACTAAATCTTCAGGGCCAACAACAGTCAGACCAAGGAGGTTGGAAAGGATTGGATAGATAGATGGTTGCATAGAAAAACTGCAGAGTGAGGACCATGATCTTCACATGGAAGCCCTGCTTTTTGAGTTACTGTCAAAATTAACACAAGTCACTTAGTTCGCATTATCATGAGACAGAGCAAAGTGCTTGGTCTAATCCAAAGCACAAAGATGTATAACCTCACAATGGGCAGAGAGAGATGTAGCAAGTGAGGTTTGTAGCAAAAAGAGAGGCACCATTAGCAGAAAGTAAAAATACAAGGATCAAACCGATAACACTCCTCAATTCCAAAGACAGGAACTGTGATTTCTGAGCTGATGTGATACCATCTAAAGTTTTATGAGAACAGCAAGCATCCCCTGGGCTGACCAGTCCAGCCTTAGCCTTCCAGAGAGAAAACTGCATCTAAAATAAACCACTTTTCCTTGTAACATGCCCAAGCACAGGTATTTTTGTTATGGCAATACAAACAGACTAAGACATTGATGTCATCTAAGCTATGACACAAAAGGGGAAAGGATACAAAAGATTATGAGCGATAGAACCCATTTTTTTTTCCTGCAGAGAGTTAATCTGCAGCCTTTATTAAGAAAATTTTTGTATGTGAAAAAAAGGTTGACATGAATTAAAGGACAAGAAAAGCTAAATATTAGGAGATGAGAAAGGGCTAAATCGGGATACGGACAGAAGTTAGGACAGAGTGCATAAAGTCAATTGTTTTCCTAGTTTCTGTTATGGATGTTTGGTTTGGGTGACGGTGGATAATGGCATAAGCAAATTTGATGCTGAAATTGCAAAATGCAATGTATAGCTTCACGTCTTCTATTCCAAAAGATTATTTCAACTGTCTAGAAGTTCACTGAGCTGGATCGTTTGTGTTTGGTGAATTTTGGTGTGTGGTGTTTTGATAGTGTGATTTTTGATAGTTTGTGTTTGGTGAATTTTGGTGTGTGGTGTTTTGATAGTGTGGTTTTTGATAGTTTGTGTTTGGTGAATTTTGGTGTATGGTGTTTTGATTTACTTACAAGTTTTTTTTAAAAAATAAATTTTATAAAATTAAAAAATCCACATCTTCCTAGAAACATTAATCTCAGGGACAGACATTTGTTTCTGAGGAGGGGGAAAGGTCGTACATCCTCAAGACCTTCCCCTGTATTCAATATAAAGTGCTCAAGAAAGCAGTTAAAAAGTGACTCAGATGCTTGGGCTTGGTCTCCCTTTGACCTCATAACAGCCATGAGTCTGGGAAAATGTCCAGTTAACATTAACCCTTTCTCTTACCAAACAAGGGAGTCACACTATGTTCTATGCTCAGGAAGCTCACACCATAGCTACAGATCTTAGGTTAGAGTGTTGGGAGCCCTTAAAAGGTACTTTAGTGTTACAATACTCTCTTCTAGTAGGGGGAATTCCTAAATCTATTTTGTGATCTCATAAAACAAGGAGAAAATGGAAAGCCTCTTGCCAATCTTTACAAAATAAAATTGACATTTCTGACATGACTCATTTTTCCTTTGAAAACCAGCTATCAGTTAAGGGCCAAGGCTTTCTTTAAAGAGAAGAGTAAGGAAAACAGGGCTGTGTGAAAGTCCTTTCGAACAAGACTAGTATTTCTCACCCTGCTCATTGGACAGGGTAAATGTGTGGGAGTTGGTCGGTGCAGACCTTGATCCGGTGCTCAGCAAGATCTGGCATTTTCCCATGGACACACACAAGCTTGTGCAGTGCTGAACACAGAGGAGGCTGCTGCCGGCAGCACCAAAGTGACAGTGAGTTCTTTGGAAGCTCTTCCTGTAGAGCAGCCTGTCATATTTGTGAGGTTATTTACAATAAGTCCCAGAAGACTCCTCTCTGATCGCCAGGGGGAGTTTTTGTGTTTGCAGGCAAAGGTAGGGAATGTACTTCCTATAACTTAGACTCCCGATCTACAGATGCTGTCTTCAAAGGCCCTTACATGTCCAGATAAAAACCAATCTCACTCTCATTATGAGTTCTCATAAACCTCAGCTCAGGAAGATGCTTATACCCATGCCTCAAGCAATATGTAATAACTTTGGGTTTCTTCGTGTGTGTGCGTGTGTGTGTGTGTGTGTGTGTGTATTAGAGTAGAACTCACGCTTTCTGTTAACTAACCAGTCCTTCAATTTATTCTCATAATCAGAAAGTATCTCAGAAATATGAGAATACTACATGCTAGTGATGATTTAAAGAGAGAAAAGCTTTTTGTGTGTTTATTTAAAATTCTTCAGGCTTGGATGATTAAACATTTAAAAAGGAACTTAGAGCTATGTAAATAATTGAATTCACTTTGCTCTTTCAGATTTGGCGATTAGACAGAAGAATATCATTAGGTAGATGGGCATGCTACAGTTTGGTAAGTATTTATTTCTCAGGATCTACTAGTTGAAGGCTTGGCTTCCAGCCATATTGGGGGGTGGTGAAAGACATAGTAGATGGGGCTTAGAGAGCGGATGTAAGCCACTGGGGTTCTCTGAAAGGGGATAATGGGGCTTGGAGACCTCTCTCTCTCTCTGTCTCTCTCTCTCCTCTCAGCTTGATAGTTACTGGACGCGAGCAGCTTCTTCCACAAAATGTTTCCGTCTTGTATAAATCCCGAAAGCACCATACCAGTTGACTGTATGAAGCATCCAACACTGTGAGCCGAAACTTTTCCTCTTCATAAACCGATCATGTCAGGCGTGTGATTTGGTGTTGGAAAGCTGACCAACACAAGCCATGGTTCACTACTTCCTCCCCAAATGCTTGCGGTCTATACAATCCCGTTAGCATTTTCGCTATGTTCTCAGCATCTTTCTGAACAAAACACCTCAAAAAACTACTTTTGGTCAATCACACTGCTACTTGAAGGCTAAACCTATTGCCTTCCTGAGCCCCACAGCCTGTCGACGTGACAAACACCAAGGGTTGCATGCTTTTCACTCCCTTTCATGTAGTGTAGATATGCTTTGAATGTAGACTGTATCTCTGCATATGAAACAGCATTTTATACCTTACTTTATGATGCAAGTATTAAAAGATGCAGACAACTGCCTCCTTCTCCATAGGCACTGGCACTTCTTAGGGACAGTAAATCACGATTGTGGTGCTGGTAGTTACCCACCACTGACATCCCAAGACAGCACAGGCAACATTTGCCAATTCTTAAATGCCAAGTACTCACAGTGTGGTTATCACCGGGTTTATTTTCTATCCACGGCTAATCTGGGAAGGTGAGAGCAGGCTGGTTTTAAACCCTATAGCAACAGCTTCATCACTTTCTGACTACGGCCTGTTTATTTCAGATTTCTGCTAATCTTTTCACTGTGGTTTGTGATTCTATAACAAATTGGGCATTGATAAAATACTAATTTTGAAAGCAACCATTATTCTTCTAGAATACATCCTTTCACTCTGAGTGAGAGGCATGTTCCTCTTTTTTATATTCTCTGACTCTTTAAAATGAACCTTCACTAATTGCACTGATCAAAGAGAGAGGTACAGCAGGGGTGGATGGGGACAGACAGGGAAGTCTATACGGAACATCTTCCCCAGCCTTGAAGAAAATGTCTTAGCCGGGTAGTGGTGGTGCACACCTTTAATCCCAGCATTCAGGAGGCAGAGGCAGATCTCTGTGAGTTTGAGGCCAGCCTGGTCTACAAGAGCTAGTTCCAGGACAGGCTCCAAAGCTACAGAAAAACCCTGTGTTGAAACAAAACAAAACAAAACAAAAACAAAAAAAAAATGCTTGAATGGAGAGGAAGATTTGCTAGGGGAACTAGATATCAGTAAACAGCTGCTTCTTTTTCATGCTCCTCCTGCTAGAACAAATTTTACAACTGTCCCCTTTCCTAGTAAAACCTTCAGTAGATTCTCTCTAGTCATCTGTACTTACAATAAAGGCTTGGTGTTTGAAACTGGTCTATTGGATGACATTATTCAGTGAGCTCTACTAGCTGGAGAAGGGGGGAGAGGGGTCCCTGGTGGCTGAGCAGACAGCATGATTTTTAGCTATGATGGATTTTTTAGCTACAATAGAAACATATGATAGTATCTCATGGCTTGTGATATGATACTATGTGACCTTAGAACTGAAGCTCTCATAAACAGCTGTCTGAGAATGCTTGCTTCAGACCTGCCTTCCATATGAAGTAGAATTTTCTGAGTCTCTCTGTAGAGAGTTCAGCTTCACACGCAGAAATCCTCCATGGTTCATCACAAAGAGTCCCTGCACACATAATAACCATTAGTAATAGACAATTAACAATCATTTTAAGGAAGGTTTGCTCATCTATTTAATTTTTCCATTGACAAAATGGGTAGAGTAAATTGGCCACCCTTTAGCAATCAAGTGGAGAGAATTTATCCGATTCTACTCTAGAAATTACTCTGCCCCCAGGAAGCTTCAGCATGCTGGAGACGGCTCTCCCAAAAGCTGTATTTCTCACATCACAATTACAAGATGAATGTCAATGCTGTGTGACATTGGCAAGTACCCAAGAATAGAGAAGGTCTGATTCCCATCACTCAAGCGTCTTGGTTGGGGAAAATGTATTTCCCCTCTCAGAACTAGAAACCAAACACTTGATGTCTTCCCTTGAGTTCTGGTACATGTTATTAAGATGTCTCCAGATAATCATAAAACCGGAGCAATACAAATGAGTATGCGCTAAAGCTGCACGATAAGGAACCAGTCTGTGCAGCCGATACTCCATGTGAGGAACTGTGTTCGGGCCCTCTGAGTATCAATTTTTGATCCACACTATTGCGATAAAAATATAATCATACAATCGTCACCTTTATGTCAATTTGTTTAAAAAGAAAATGCCCTTAATTGATAATAAAAGACTCACTATAACCTGGATCCCTCTCACCAAAGGTGAATGTATCAAATCAGATGGAGGTTCTCCCTTCTGTTTGTTGAGATGATTTGTGATATTTGTCCAGAATGTCACTGATATTCACAAAGCACTGAAGATTTTTGTCCCCCAATATTTCCTTGAAAACAGAATAGACTCAAGGTTACAGGTCATCCCCACACCAGTGTCTTGTTTACATTTCAAGTGTCTTCTTGAACTTGAAAGGGAAACAGCATGCAGGCCAATAGGGCGAGGGCTTTGTCAGTTCTGTGCTCTCACAGCCTCTGTGTTCTTAGGGGAGGAGGACCTGTGGGAATTGGGCTGCTGCACATTCTGTGCTGTGTGTGCACTGGGCAGATGAGAAAGCACAGCTTTCATCTCCATCTGATCTGCCGAGGCCTGAGTCTGGGCTCCCACACTATCCAGCACCTCATCTGCTTCCTGTGGGATGCAGAGCCTTCTCAGAAGAGCTGGAGGTTGGTAGCTGTGAGCAGAGCTTCCCAGACCTTCCCAGATTACTGTACTTTTAAAATAAAACATCGACAAGGATGATCAGTCCCTTCCCAAGCCCCTGTTTCTCTGCTCCATCCACGTTCATCCACTCTTAGACCTAAGCACATTCTGACCTCTATGTTCAGGCTGTGCATGTGTGTCTTTCTTTGTCAGAAACCTTGGCTCGTCCTCAGCACGCCCTCTGTTCTCATCCACACCCTAAAATGTAGCTTCAGCCTCACTGATATCGGGACATGATTAGACTCCATCACTGCCTCCCACATGCAGAGACTGAATTTACTTTTAAAAGTGCTCAGACGTCTCTGCATTTCCTTTCCCTAGAACTTGGGGCTTTAAAAAATCATCTTATTATTCGTCTCATTGCTGCGACAAAGTACTTTCTAAGAAGTAGTTTAAGAAAAGAAGGGTTTTGTTCTGCACTGCAGTTGGAGGGATGCATTCCACTATAGGGGTGAAGGTGTTGCCATGGGAGCAAGTGGCCATTGATCAAATTGCACTGAGAATCAAGAAGCAAAGAGGAACCGACACTTGAGCTATATTTGCTTTCACTTTCTTTATTCAGTCCAAGATCCCAGTCATGGGATGCTAATCACCTGGGGAGGAGTCTTCTCAACTAACCTCATCGAGATAACCCTTCACGGCTGTGTGCAGAGGCTTGTTCTTCCATTGATCGTAGATGGACTCAAGCTGACAATCAGTGTGAGCCATTGCAATCATCATATATGTGCTATTGCCCTTTTCCCTGTTACCAAGGACAAAACATGGTAAACTATTTTGACTAGTGCTGTTCGTCTGCCGCCTGGCAGCGACACACAATATGTGCTCAAAATACATTTGTTGAGCAGATGAGTAAATGGGTCCTTGTTCTTATTGCAGGATGAATTTATCAAAATCAGTTGGACTATGCTTCATTGTGGTGGTCTGAGTGAGAACGGCCCCCATAAGTTCAGATATTTGAATATTTGGTTTCCAGTTGGTGGAACTATCTGGGAAGGATTCGGAAATGTTGCCTCGTTAGAGGAGGGGCACCATGAAAATCAGCTTTAATATTTCAAAAACACATGACATCCTCAGTTCTCGCTCCCCCCCCTCTTTTTATTTTTTTCTCCCTCTTGCTTGTGTATCTAATATAAACTTTTAGCCACTGCTTCATTGAAATAACTGCCTATCTGCCACCACACTCTCTGCCACGACGGATATGAACCCTAGCCTTCTGAACCCTTGAGCCTCAGGGCTTCCTTTAATTAGTTTCCTTGGTCATGGTGTTTGGTCATGGCAACAGAAAAATAACTAAGGCAGACATATGATCTTGATTCTCCTCCAGTTAATATTGGAAAACTGTGATAAACAAAGTAATAAGCATTTTAAAATTTTAGGGTAGTCTTCATTTACATATATACCCACACAAGGTCTTCCTGACTTTTGTTGTTGTTTCTGCTTTTTGCGTGCCCATCTCTAACATCTTACCTGCCTACCAAGCCTTCTTCACAACCAAGAACAGCTGTTCTTTCCTACTGAGCACAGACACTCTTCACTAGAAAGCCTTTTACTAAAGTCCTTGCAGTGTGGAAGGACTCCATCCACATGTCATGTTCCCTTTGCTCTCATGCCTTACTGGGTCCTCTTGCCTGTAAGTGGCTTCCTGCACTTTCGCTCACCTTCCCAACCCCAAGAAGGTGTTAGTTCACAGTTCACTGCTCCACATTGTCTTCTCGCTGTGAATTTTCTCACAGTTCCACAGGACTTAAGAGCTTTGAGGTGAAGGCCACAAAGGGATGGTGTCTTTCACACCACACCAAGGGTACCCGGAAAGGAGGGTGGATGGTTCCTCGCGCCATCTTTGACTTATTCTTTGCTAAGCACTGACATCCAGGCTTCTAGTAAAGATGCCCATCGCCCATTTCATAGAATATGTGCTAAAAGGAAGACTGAGCAGCCCCAGCTGAGGATGGCTAGGCTCCACATCCTATTGGTGTGAATCATCTACACTGATTATCTAAGATTCTTCTATATTTGTCTAAATTCGACCACTTGTTTGTTTACTTAATTATTTAGGTGAATAAGAGTTCACAGATATTTATTTTCTAGTTTTGATAATAATCCAATATTTTCCCATTTCTTGCCTAAAGTTTTTCATTTTTGAACACTGATTTTTTTAAAAACAAAAATACAATCTGTGTGTATGCAGGAGAGAGAGAGAGAGAGAGAGAGAGAGAGAGCGAGCACGTGTGTGTGCATGTGTCTTTGTTATCTTTGATGTATGTCTAGGAGCTAGAGGAGGATGGAAGAGAGTTTCAAATGCCCCAGAGCTGGAGTTACAGGTGCTTACAAGCATCCTCATATGGGCTCTGGGAACCAAACTCATGTCTTCCGGAAGAGCAGCAAGTGCTTTTGACTGCTGAGACCTTTCCCAGACCCATGATCCACCATTTGTACACTGAATCCAGGTATCTTTTAAGGAAGAATGTAAATAAAGCTCACCCTTTGGAAGTAGGTAATCCCCCTTTGTAAAAAAGCCAGTTTAAATTCTGGATGTACCAAAAGCTGTTTTTATTATGGAGTGTCAACATTGCCGTGTATGGAGATGATACAGAGATAATTCTGGGTTTGTAGGTGCACATTTATTGTAAGTTTTATGGTGACTTTATTTGTAAAGTCGACTCGACCTGCTCCTTTATTATTCTATTTCAGGAATATCCTCCATTTCTGGGTGGAGCACTCATAGCAAACATGTTAGATCTGGACCATTGCCCTTCGACGCTGAAATCTCAGGTACCCTGAGGCCACTTTGCTTTTGGAGCAGAAGATTTAAGGGGGAAAAATGTCTTTTGCATTCACCTCTGCATCTTTGCTGTTCTTTTGATTTATCTAACTTGGCAGATATAAAATTTTTCTTCTGAGAAAGAAAAGACCTCTGAACCCTGAGGCCTTCTAATGTAGGGCATAGGAAATTCTGCTGTAAACAGAGGAAGTCAGATGTTTCCTTCTCCAGAACTTCTAAGAAAATTATTATTGCTAACATCCACTACCACCTAGCCATAAAAAAAATGTAACACAAATCAAAGAAATTCCTCATCACAGGAACTTATTTTATCAAGAGAAACAGATGTGAAACAAAATTCTTACTCAATTTGATGTGGATATTTGCTTGACATCTACTAGAGATGAATGAACTCTGTCACAGAGTCCAAGTTATTTCCTTCTAATGGGAAGTCACTGTAGTTTGAGGAGGACATAGTTTTGCAATGACACTGAACAGTGGTAAAAATGTCCCAGAAGTTATGAGAGCCCAGCACTTTCACAGAGATTTACAGCTTTAGGTGATGAAGGACTAGACCAAGTTAATGCTCCAAATCATACGCTTGACAGCAAGAAGGATCTAATAAAAGTAGCTGGAATATTTTATGAATTTTGACATGTTTACTTTTGACTATTATGAAGGTTATATTTTCTGGATTTTTTTTCAAAATATATCTGTCTTTATTTTTTCTTTAAAAGGTAACAAATTTGCATAAACTAAAGGAAAACATTTATTCTGTATATTGTCTGGAATATAAGGTAAGCAGAACTCCTATTTGAAACCTTGATGCATCAAAGGGGCATGGAGACTATTAAACGAACTTGAAAAGAAGGAAATCTGAACAGAACAGAAATTGGCACACTTTTCCACAAGTCAGAGCTGCAGCTGCATGAAACTATCACCCTAAAATGGGAGAGATTGGAGAATTCGGAAACACAGCCAGCATCTGCTCAGAGTCACAGAAGCCTTGGGGCACAGAAGTTTGAGGGAGCATTTCATAGGCCATGCTAATGACCTTTAGGACACTGAATGTAGGCAGGATTTCAGTGAGACCGAGAGTCTGCAGGCTTTGAAGAGGAATTTACACCTCAGTGACTCTGGAGGACCACCAGAGGTTCTCTGTAAAAATCCATGAAAAATTCCCTCTTGGCTTTGGTGGGAGAAGGAATAGAGAAATAAGGGTGAAACCCTCCCAGGGGCATCTCCATGGCAAAGTTCCTGTTCTCTAAAGACACTGTTCATGGCACCTGAATCCTACCTGGCACCTGAGAGGGCAACGAAAAGTCCGATGCTGGATACAGATGTGAGTACCACTGCTCAGCACCTCAAGAATGGAGGTCTGATCATAAACCAGTGGGACTCTACCACAAGTGAGCACCACATCACAGAGCTCGTGAAGACTTGTGGTAGGCTGTGGTTGAAATTGTTACAAAACTCAGACTGTAATTAAAAGAATATTTAGGGATGCCTAGAATTAACAGTCAAGATAAAAAAGACCAGGAAAGAAATTTGGTGATGGCGAAAGCAAACATCAAGCAAGACACTGTGCCCATTCTAATATTAAGTCTTCACATAGAACCATTCTTCCTCCATTCCTATTGCCCAAATATAACAAGACCCGTGTTCACAAGAGATTTCAAAGCATGGCAGAAAAAGCAACAGAAAACTTACTGGAAGCCAACTCTGATGTCACACAGATGTTGGACTCATCAGACCAGGAATTTCAACAAGATAAATATGTTTAGGGTTCATGGAAAAAAAAAAAACAGATAATTTGTGAGAACAGACGGAGAACATGCACAAAGAAAAAGAAGCTAAGAACAGAGAAGAAAGAAATGTTTGAAACAAAAATGTCTGTAATGGAAATGAAGAGTGCTTTTGACTGACTCATAAGAGCATGGCCTGAGCAAGGAAAGAACTGAGCAGAGTGAAATACAGCAGTCAAATCCTTCCAAACTGAAATATAACAATAAAAGAAAGCAAGGAGTCCAAGGGAGGGTGGTAGGTGATGAGTAAAGACGGGACAGTGGACAAAGGACATACAGGATGTGGAAGAGGAGAAGAGAATTGCGTGGTTCTGCAAGAGGAAGGTAAAGGATGCCAGGATGTCAAGAGACGGGGAAGGAGAGTCACTCAAGCTGCTCTGTTCAGAGATATCACATAATCTCTCATGCATTATGTGCTAAGTTAAAAATGAAAACAAACAAAAAATAAAAAGGAAGCAAACTGATAGGCCCAGAATGTTTTGTTTCTTCTTTAATTTCTTTTCCTTTTTATTTTTTCTTTGCTCTTAAAGAACTGCAAATGTAGATGAGTTGACACGTGACTTTAATCTAATACTTAGGAGGCAGAGAAGAGCAAACCTCTGTGAATTTAATAGCGAGCTCTTGGCCAGCTAGGACAATAGAATAAAGGTCTGCCTAAAAAGTAAATGAATAATAATAGATAAAGTAACAGGAATAATAATATGATGAAACATTATAGAATATGGATAAGTGATTGGGATCGTATTCGTGTCACGGGAATGGGGCCCGGGAATTGACAAGATACTGTTGAAAGGTGTCTTGCTAGATGTAAAGTGGTATAGTGTTAGGTGGTGGAAATTTTAAATCAGTTTCAGTTATGTAATTCAGAACATAGAGCACTGAAAAGCAGAAGAAATGATGGAAGGCCCAAAGAAGAAATAACGTGCCTTCATACACAAGGTCTCTTAAACAGAGAAGGAAGGAAACAGAGGGAAAAAGAGAAAACACTGAGCATAGAGAACAGTTCTAAATATGGTGAAAATTAATTCCACTATGTTATCCATAAGAAACACATACACACAGGTGAGTTAGAAATAAATCTGGGATGGAAAATGTCACTCAGTTTAGGTTAGAAAGTGTACTTTTCATGTCAAGCCCCGGTTCATCTTTGGGGTGCCAGCGTCATAAAAACAAAACTGATAAAAACCGTTGATGATGGAAGATATCCCAAGATAACACTAACCAACAGAAAGGTCTAAGAGTAAAATGGTGTCAGACAACACAGGCCACTTCACTAAGAATAACAGAGTGCCTTTAGTCAGTGATAAGAGGGTCAGTCCTCAGTGGGATGGCACAAGCTTCCTGGCACTAAGGAAGCAGAGACTAGCAGACCACTGTGAGTTCGATGCCAACCTGGTTTATAAAATGTGTTCCACCCACACACTGAGACAATGGGGATGTTCTTTCGGGAATTCACCAAGGCCAGCTGGCCTGGGTCTGAAAAAGCATGGGATAAAACCGGACTTGCTGAACATAGCGGACAATGAGGACTACTGAGAACTCAAGAACAATGGCAATGGGTTTTTGATCCTACTGCACGTACTGGCTTTGGGGGAGCCTAGGCAGTTTGGATGCTCAACTTACTAAACCTGGATGGAGGTGGGCGGTCCTTGGACTTCCCACAGGTCAGGGAACCCTGATTGCTCTTCAAGCTGATGAGGGAGAGGGACTTGATCAGGGGAGGGAGAGGGAAAGGGGAGGTGGTGGCGGGGAGGAGTCAGAAATCCTTAATAAATAAGTAAATTTAAAAAAAAATAAAAATAAAAAAAAATGTGTTCCAGGTTACCCAGTGTTGCATAGTAACAACTCCCTCTCTCAACAATAGTTCTCCAAAACTATGACCCAACACTATTGGTGAACGTCGGTGAACCCCAGCCAAACTGGTAAGACGAATACGAGGAGACCCTGAAGGCAATCAATCCCACTGAGGTTGTTGAGCACGTCCATATTCCCATTTTAGTTTTTGCTGAGGATTCTGAAACACAAGGCCAAATTCGACAGCCAATTAGCAGTACTAAGGTCTGAGATCTTTGAGAGTTGGTTAGGACCAAAGCTCGGCCCTCCCTCATGAATGAATCTATGCCACTGTCCCAGTGATGGATGGTTTCGTCTTTCTTCCCAGTCTATGCAGACGCTTTTCGCTGTGTGATGGCTTCCATTATGTTAGGGTGCCGTGAGAAGTTCCAACAGGATGTGACCCTTTGATCTTGAATTCCTCTGCCTCCCACACTGGTAGAAATAAATTTCTCTTCTTTATAAATTATCCAATCTAAGATGATTTGTTACAGTAGCAGAAAATAACAGACAGCAATTAACATATTAAGTAGGCAGAACATATTAAGTAGAGAGGTTTAAGTTGAATAGATCAATAAAATTTATAAACATCATTAGTCAAACTAATGAAGACAAAAATAGACGTGACACAAATTACTATTATCAGAAATGAAAGATTTGATGATAAGAGAGAGTGGGGGAGGAGTTAAACCCAGACAATGGATGCATAAAAGATTTATGAAAATCCATTACTTTGTAAGCTAAGTAAGAGCATAATTTTAAAGAGGGTTTGAATAGAGGTCCCCTGCATGAGTAGACAATGACGTTCCCAGAAATCATGGTTTATTAGATGAAGATCCTGCTGCCAGCAGTGGGAGGCCTCCCTGTGAATTGCTGGCTATGCCTGCCTTTGAGGTACCTCAAACAAGTTTTTGCCCTTGTTCTTGGTTGTCCATTGTAACTAAATGCTGAAGACACCACACCCTTTGGTTGCAAAGACATAAAGAAATCAACTTTGAATTGACCTGGAAATCTCCCTTCTACTGGCTAGTTTCCATAGTGCCAGAAGATCCATGCAGGCTGCTGAGGAGGGAAAATCATTAATGCTCAAACCCAGTAGCAGAGCTTGCTGTAGTGTTAACCTGCTAGGGAAGATGGATCAACTACTGCAATGGTCTCAACCTTCCTAACGCTGCAACTCTTTAACAGTTCCTCATGTTATGAGGATCCCAACCACAAAACTATTTTCATTGCTGTCTCATTACTGAAATTTTACTACTGTTCTGAATGGAAATGTAAACACCTATGTTTTCTGATGGTCTTAGGTGACCCTGTGAAAGGGGGCTGTTACCCACAGGTTGAGAATCACTGCATTAGTTCAACAGTAGCACGGATGGTGTGGGTACAACCAGTCACTTTCTGCTTGGCATTTAGGACTGAGGCATGAGAGGTCTTCATGCTTGGTATTGCAAACTTGGTCAAAATTCCATGACTAAGGCTTTCAGGTACTCCAGCAGCTACCTTCCACTGCTGTTTTGTTAAATGGATAGATTGTCTAACCGCCTTCTAGATAGTTGTTATTTTACCCACAGGTTCTGTCTACTCTAGGCTTTCGTGAGAAAATTTATTTTATGTAAGTGGATGCACAGCAGTTAATGCAGAGATTCAAATATCACCAGAGAGCTGATGATAAGTGACTGTCGGAAGTTCAACCCTGAATAGGACACCTGTCTCTCCTACCCTGCCACCCAAGGCTCAGGAAACATCACAGAAGGGGGGTTAGGGAGAAGGCAAGAGTTGGGCAATGGGGAGCTTCTCAGAGAAATGCTGTCTTTTGGACATTACCGTTGCACTCAGGAGTTCTTAGCCACTGCACAGGATAATGCCTTTTAACATGCCAGCATGGATGGTGGGAGGACTCACTAAAGCAGCACCCCAGATGAAGAAGTATTGGTAGTTAGTGGCTACCAATGGGCCAATATTCCTCAGGCTGTAACCACTGGCAAGCTACCCATGATCGAGTAAATAACCCTATACCTATGGACCCATGAACATGGAATCAACAATATTAAAACTCACTGGATTCTATTGTTTTAAAAAACATAAAGGGTGTTAGAAAGCAGAAGACTTCCCTAATGACTTACAGGGGGAATAAGCTTAAAGAATAACTTAAAGAAGCAAATTTGAATAAATATGATCAAAATATCTTATATGCATGTATGAAGTTGCCAAAGGATAAATAAAACCACGAGAATATGAATAAGTCATGGAATTCAGTTAATAGTTTATCAGTCTGGATCTGTTAATTATACCTTGTATGGCGTGCTGCATAAATACTTTAAGATAGGAACAGCTGATGTGGGATACAGGAGAACTCAGTGCCCTTCAGAATGTTTCTATAAACGTACAACTATTTTAGAAACAAAGCTCAAGATTTGTGACTATGTCAGTAATGTATATCCTAAATATGATGCCCTGAAATTAGCACATCTGTGGTTCTCTTTCAGCACACATAGATCCATAGCGAATGCACATGTTTTTAATTACTTCATGGCCCCTTCTTTTATTCAATTTTGGGTGTTGTTGTTTTTGCTTGCTTTTTAAATAAAACCTAATCCTAGACAGATTAAACTTAGTCATTTACTGGAAATTGACAAATTACTCCTTTTAAATTAGCCAAAGCCGGCAACATTATTTGCATTTTTGAGCTATACTTTTTATTAGGTGTTTAAGGCCTTGTAGACGGCCACAGACTAAACTTTGTAATGGTTTTTTTTTGAGTATATGAAGTCATATTTATTGAGTATATTCTTTTTTAAATTTATTTATTTATTAAAGATTTCTGCCTCCTCCCCTAAGAGAAATAAACTTTGTAATGTTTAAAGCCAGTTGAGACTCTTTAGGGCTTGACCTCAGGGACTTAGGGGAGAACCCTTGACTCCCTTAGTTTTTGTGCCGTTGAGGGGCTGAGTCAGAGTTGGCACTGACCATACAGCTACCTTTGGAAGCACAGGAAGCCTGGCCCTCACTATTGACTCACCTCTTAAAGGATGTGTACTGGTTAGTTTAATATCTAAAAACTCCATGACATCTCTGGTCAAGAGGACAGGGAAGTTACCAGAGAGGTCCTATTGTCTGCTGTATCCCAGTGTCTTTAGGGAACAAGGATCAAGATGTTGGCTGCCTTTTCTCATCTCCTAATCCTCACTGTCCACTGAACATCCAGAGGAATGACTTTATCAGTCTTAAAATTTTAACTTTTGTATAACATATGGAAAAAGTTTGGGGAAAAGAAAAAGCAAACATCTTTAAATAACCTTAACTTTGTTAAAAATTACTTTTGCTAAGTGACAGAAGCCTGATAAAATTAGGAAAACACAAGCAATTGCTATTTTTAGGTATTTTTTTATTTATTTGTTTATTTACTTATGGTCAGTGTTCATAAGTGTTCACATGAGCAGACTGATAGCACCATAGAGATTTTAATAAACTTTACTTATTAAAATATATCATCACTACCTTCTATTCTCTACAAATCTTAGATGACTTATCCAACTCCTTATGACTTGGATTTAAGCTTTGTTAATATTGTTTATATATTTTTATTTTGGAAAATGTTATCTTTTACCATATGAATTCTTTTTTATATAAAATATTTTTAACCTTGTAGCTTTTAAACATTTTTCTCAACTACTTACTGTCCTTTTTACTTAAATTATATTGAAGGACTAGGGTAACAAATTAAGATTCTTTCCTTATGTATTGTTTAACTATGAAAAGTAATCTGATTTTCTGTGCTAGGCAAACATCTTCACTGGTTAGATTTTTATATTGAGAGACTGTGTGTGTGTGTGTGTGTGTGTGTATGTGTGTGTGTGTATGTGTGTGTGTGTGTATGCATGTGTGCGTGGTGTTTTCACAGAGTCTAAGAATTACAAGAGCATGCTGAGATATCATTGACTCTGATCAGTAAGCGCTTTTCATAACAAATAAAATGAAGAAGAGAAAATACACAGGGAACCAAAACTCTTCACCTGTTAGCTCTGTCTTTGCAGTTTTAGATGCAGGTTTTATTCTCCTTGGCTTTCTTCAGTAGACACATGAAAGTCCAGGTTTTTGTGGAATTTATTCTCACTCCCTTCATAATCATTCTACATATCACCGTCACAGGTGTTGAAGTCCCAATGTGCCCCGGCTGCAGCAACTGTTAGAGACTTTCCAGGCCTTGATCTTGCTTCTCTTTTACTTGTGGCTTTCTTGACTAGATTTTGGTGAGTATGCACTTGGTGTCTGAGAACAGATGTCTGACACTAAAACATTTCTGTTCCGGAGTGGTTGATGTACCCCATGTCAGTCTATTGGAGGAAACTGGCTTTCCCTCCAACAGCCATTGTAAGGGACAGTTCAGTTGTTATAGGCTCTGTAAATCTGCCATCTTCTTTTCCAAAAGTGAATTTTTTCTTGTTCTGTTCAATCTCAGTTTTCAATAGCACCAGCCTCATCAGGTCAAAATCATCAGATAATTTCTCCAAGGAACCATTTGCGAAGTCCGAGCCACATGATGTGGCTCAGACGTTTTCAGCTTGCTAGTCCACAGCAGTCTGCTTGACCTACGTCTGAGCCAATTTGGAAAAAGGGAAATCTTCTCAGCCAGAGATTTCCTCAGCAACCTTGGAATATTTACTCCTTTGAAACAAAAATGTCTCCGTTTCACGAGGCCCCATTTATTAATTGTTGATCTTAGTTCCTGTGCTAGCAGGGTTCTGTTCAGAAAGTCTTTTCCTGTGCCAATGAGTTCAAGGCCATTCCCCAAGGAGAAGTAGAAAGAGAGCAAGAGCCAGAGGGACGGAGGACACTAAGAAAAGGCCTCTAAATCAGCGTGAGGACTGAAGCAGCATGCATAGAGCCTGTGCTGGTCTTCGCGTGGTTCTCAGTGTGTATATTAGGGCTTCCATTCTGTTTCTTATGGGACTGCTCAGTCTAAGAGTGAGCAGGTCTCTGACTAGTGGGCTTTCTCTTGGACAATTTTCTTTCTAGGAGTTTGTCTCATCTAACTTTGACGTGGTAGTTTTGTATTACTATATTTTTAAAAGATGAAAGAATGAGAACCTAGCTACTAGGATAAAGGTTGATGACTGAACTGTCACACATGCTGGGAAAGGAAGCATCAGTTTAGTCCAGAAGAGTAACACTGGGTGTAACAACCGCTGCAGGACAGGCCTCATGTGTTCAGACCAACGTATAATGGACTTTGTAGCTTTTTATTTTTGTGTTTATACTTTTATTTGCTTACAGTTTCATGATTTTTTTTTTCATCTTGAGTGTAATTTTATTTTGTTTTCTTGGTTTCCTGGGGGGATTTTGTTTATGTATTGGGTTTTTGTTTATTTTTTGAGAAAGAACCTAAAGTTGGGTGAGTGGATAGGGAAGGGGTATGGAAGGAATTGAGTAAGGAAAAGGATATGATCAAAGTCTTAAAAATTAAAAAAGAAAGAGAAAAAGAAAGAAAGCTGTTATTCTGTGACTGACTGATGCTGACTGCAATAGCTATGTTCTATGTAAGCTTTTGGATTTAAATCAATGGCTTTATTAAATGTGTGGCAAACAAAAGCAAAAGAACACATGGTCAGTAGAAGATATAGAGACCCCTCAACAAATTGGGGCCTTGCAAACATTCAGTAGAAATAGACTAGGAAAAAGGTATGGTTGAAGCAGTCAGCTTGAGTTCCTGCCCAAGACAGAGTCCTGGGCAGAGCCCGAGCCCCTCCAAGCAGGTTTTCAAGTAGAGGAATGATTGACAGCAGGCAGATGATGCTGTCGTCCTATCTGAAACTGACCGGATAGGTTAGGCAGTCAACAGGAGTGCCTGATCAAGCTCTCTCTTCATGGAAGAGCTTTCCACCGGTCACTTCCAGTTCTGCCCTTCCTGTGCACACTTTCCAGATCTTGTGCTAAACAAGGGCTTCAGAGCGAAGGTTTCTCTCAGAAGACTTTGACCGGAGTTGTTTTTCAGGAGTTCAATGATTTTGCTCCAGCTGTTTTTGTTTCTCGCTTTGCTCAACGTGAGAGATGGGTGGCTAGCCTGTCCCAGGAAGCAGTGCTTTGAAGAACATTTTTGAGACTACTTGAAAGAAATAACTGGAGTCTGAGTCAGGAGAGCCCACTTCACTCTCAGAGTCTGCTTTTAACAAGCTTCAAGAGCGCATGACAGCTTCCCAACACAAGGCGCATTCCAGCCCCAGGAAATGAGACCTTGAGGAATCAACACAGCCCAAAGGAACCCAAGTGTAATGCAGTGCTGGGAAGAGAAAGAAAAAGGCCAAGCTAAGGAAACCGTAGAGCAGTGTAAACACCAGGTTACAGGGGTACACTAGTGCTGGTTACTAATTGTCGCAAGTATGCCACATTGACGTAAGACACAAATAACAGAATAAATCTGGAGTGGGAGTGGCCACAAGGTTAGGCTACCTCCCTAATGTTTTTGTTCCTTTAAAGCTGGGTTTTCTTTTATTTTGTTCTGTTTTCGTTGAGAGTGGGATTTATTCTGGTTTATTTTCTGTTGCTGTCATAAATTAAATGCCATCTCCTCAAAAATACTTAGGAGGAGGAAGGGTTTATTCGGCATGCACTTCAAGTCAGAGGCCATGGGTCAGCCAGTCAGTCAGGAACTCAAGGAGGGAAGGGGAGCAGAAAATACCTGGGAAGGCTACTTATTGGTTCACTCACAGTCACGTGCCCTGCTAGCTTTTCTATACCACCCAGGACCCCCAGTCTTGGGAACGGTTCTTCTCATATTGGATGGGGCCCTCCTACATCAGTTTCCAATGGAGATATGACTTCTAGATATTTCCCCAGGCCAATTTGATCTGGCATGCCTCTCAACTGATGATCCTTTCTCAGGTGATTCTTTCTATATTGTTTCAAGTGGATGATTAATATATAAATCTAACTAGCATTGACATTTTCTCTGTTGCCTTGATTCAAAGTTTCAAAATCCACAGATGTTCCAATGGTACCTTCTTTGGAGGATAACCAAAGTTCCCAATCAGGTATGGGCTATGGTGAAAACACTCTTAAGATCTGTGTCTGTTTGCCACCCGTATCCCGTATCCCTTGAACCTCCACGGCCTGTACTTCTGCAGCTGTTTTGGTCATAGAGCTGAAGAAAACATGGCGCCTGACCTCTTATGCTATCCAGATCACCTTTTCTCTAGCTAAGCACATTGTTTTTTTTTTGTTTTTTGTTTTGTTTTGTTTTTTTTTTTTAAATACTGGGCTAGGACAGGGCAGGAGAGCTCTACTACACCGCTGTGTGAAATCTTCCCCTCTGTCTGTATGTGATGATCCTGCCAAATACTGCAGGATGGTCTTCCAGTCCAGTGGATCTGCATTCCAACATCTTAGCACTCTGTCCTGGGCCCGGGATCCCCACCACACTATGTGTTCAGGAGAGAGATTAGAGTTCTGTGGGACTTGCTTAGAATGACTGTATTTTCAGTCATTTTGTTGTGATTTTTTTCCCCACCATGACTCAGCATTTCAGGCCTATGTAAGAGTCTTTTAAAAGTTTTGTTGCAGAGAATTGCTTCCCTAGCTTAGTGCACCAGCTTTTGACTACACTGGAGATATTTCATAAGTACCTCTTGCCTAAGTGTTCTGGAAGAGCCTTTTCTTCCAGAGACATAACACAACATGCCTGTTTACCGCAGAAAGTGAACCTTTAACAAAGGAGGCTAACTAACATAAGGTGGAAACTCAGAAGGCTGAGTTGTAGCCATTTCTGAAATTAACAGAAATTGGTTTTCTGTTAGATAGAGTTCAAGTGTTTACATGATGATTCAATTTACCAGGAAATTTAAGCAATTCCTTATTCCACTTAGTAATGAGGTGAATCCAGTGCTAAATAAAAACCTAATACTGAAAGTCATCTTGAAAGGATGATAAGACTAATGCTGAATTATAAATTTCACCTAAATTAGCTCTTACCTAATTCCAGTTAATATCTGCTCCTGGTCCTTTACTGATGGATTATGTTCATAAAATAAAAGCAATTTTAAACTTGCTTCTTGAATAGGCTATAGTTGTCATAATAATGGTTATTTCAACTTTTCTTTCTCCTTCTAAAATGAAAGCAATAAGCAACATGCAAAAAGATTCAATTATATTGTGATTTTTATTTCATCCATCTTCAACTATTTCTCAATGGTTCCCAAAAGCTATAGGAATCTCAGGTCCTCTCCTGTCCGTATACTTACCACAAGCTGATGTTAGCACCCTCTGTTTTGAATCTGGCCTTTTCTGAGCCCTGTACAACTTCAAAACAGTCTTAACCAATTCAAACTCCTAACTCCCTCTTTTCTGACAGCAACTTATGCTTCTATTAAGGAAGTTTCTACGCAGTCTTGATTTGACAGTTCAGAGATCTAAGTTCATCAAAATGAATCTTGACCTTTCTTGGGCCCCAAAAGAACCTAGTGGTCGCCTCAGTTTCATCATTCATATCATCGTACTATAACTATTTTCCAATTTCTCTTTCCATTCTAGACTTTGAGCTTTTGTGGACCAGTGACTAGATTAGCTTTCTTTTTATCTCAATTAAATCCAAGTATAAAACATTGTTAAATGATTAGAGAATACCACTGACTTTAGAAGTTAATCTCATAACAAATAAGATAAATATTCTATATGCATAAATAGATCTGAAATATGATTAAATAAATTAATATTCAGACAACTTTTAATGCTTAAACTTGATCTACTTAAGAACTCTGAAAGGAGCTGGAGAGGGCTTTCTCCACAGCCTCTACTCTACCTTCTAGGCTGTTCTCAGTCCAGTGTCATCTCTGTGCTCCAAATGTCTTAATTAGCTCAAACCAAGTCAATTCATCTATAGCTTAGATGAACTGAAATGAACAAGTCCAACAGCCTGTAGCAAACAATTGTGTGGAGCAATTGGATAACAACAAACTTTTGCAGTGTTTGTGACAGGAGATCTGCTCTCCGGCTTTGGAGTTGTCATGACTCTGTGATCAACTCAGTTCACTCTGGGTACACTCACACAATCACACTCACAATGCAAAGAGCCGAATGAGTGCTCCCAGAATCCCTTGCCAACCGTAGATTGAAATTAGATTGGAACTTCATGGGAGACTTACAGGGCAGAGCAAAGGGGGAATAACTGTCCTCTCTGGCCAGAGCTGTGACCCGGCAAGGACAAAGGGTCTTGTGATTTTGATCACCACCCACGATGCAGGAAGCTCATATCACCAATAGTATTTTCTTCTCTTTCCTGAATTCTGCCCTCGGGTCTTCCTGTTAGTACCTTTTCCTGTCCAAACTGTATAAAATGGTTTCTGTTTTCCTGAGGAAAACAATTCTCATGAGTGCTTGTCACAAAAACATATGTAACGTATAACAAATTTAAAGAAACAGTGCATGAAACAGCTGAAGCTGCCTGAAAAACAGGTGTTGCCTCCCATGTCCCTTCCTTATTACTCTTCACCCACAAACTCCCCTCAGTTTTATTTTTCCTCCATATGTATTACTGACATTGCATATATATACTTCATGAAATTTTAAACTGTGTATCATACTATATTTGGAGTATGATATATATGTACATGTGTATATATATGTATATACATTGGGAGAACCATTGCAACAGTGGTCTTTATTGCATTGTCCCTAAGCTTCTGGGCAGTGCTTAGGTATAATTGTCATTTGAGAAAGCATTACAACATATTAACTAAGTGATCACTAGCAAGTGTTTTCCCTGTTTTATGTTCAGTGAAAGGGTTAATAAGAAAGAGGGCTGGGAAGAAAGAATGCCATGTCTATTCATTGGCCTCTTGAAGGCAACATTCTACAGGTGGTGTCTGGACTGAAAAGAAAAATGATCAGCCAAGAGCTGAGCATTATTTTCTTCTATTGCTTCTTTTTAAATTCCCCTGTGATCTATACTCTATGTTATCTATACTCTGTGATCTATACTCTATGTTATGAATTCGATAATGAGGATCAAAATGTTAATAGAGTGAGTTACTATTCTCATCATATAAACAAATTCTGAATAACTGGGAAACACTGTTAATGTCAACCGAGAGCAAAGAACACAAACATAGGGTGACGCAGAGGTTTTAGGGTAACGGTCTGGTCTCTAACAGCTAGGCTCAGCCACCATCTCCAATAGCATTAAACATAGGGTGACG
>NC_022009.1:122713443-122717864 GCF_000317375.1 Microtus ochrogaster | reverse complement strand
GGTCTGGTCTCTAACAGCTAGGCTCAGCCACCATCTCCAATAGCATTAAAGAGACAAGAAAGAGTGAAAGTAGAGACAGGAGAAGTAGTCTATTTGATCACACCAGGAATGAAACCTCTGCTTACTTTTGGTGATGCTAACGATACTGAAATGAAATTTTGTTAAAGAGAAGGCAAGAGGTAATTCACAACTAAGCAGTTCTTTTCCAGGTGTGTTCCATCAATTTCCCAGCTCCACTTTCTCCTTCAAGACAACCTTGTAAATTCTCAGAACTCTGTGGATTCTGCTTCTGAGATGCAAGCGGCTTTTCTCACTGCCACTTCCAGCATGTCCCTTTCCCCACCACGACATTTCTGAGGAAATTCTAATTATTATCTGTTCATTGTTTCAGGGGTCTGATAGCTGAAGGCAGGGGCGTGAAGACCTCCTTTGAAATGTCTTTCACCATGTCAGGGCAATTACAAAAGCTTCAGTTACATATAGTTGTGATGAAAATGATGAAAAAAAAGCTCAGGAAATAGTTAATATCGCCATAAAAGAAATAGAATTTAGCATTCATGTTTAATAAAAACTACCTAGGCATTTGGGGGAGAGGAGTTTGCGGGATGGGGAAAAGGGTGGGAGGAGGGGGAGGGAAATAGGAGGCTGGGAGGAAGCGGATACGTTTTTCCTTTTCTCAAAAAAAAAACAAAAAAAAACAAAAAAAAAACAAAAAACCAAGAAGCATGTAAATGATCCTTTACCTGAAGCTGATGCAATTACACCCTTCGACAAGATTTGCCAAGACATATAGTCAATGACATTAGTCCCTATAGTCTAATGTATTTTTCTGAAATCAAAGTTCTTGAAAATGGATCAAAGGAAATCAAAAGGCATGAAGGCAAAACCGTGGCAAACTCTTCATCTGTTCGTGATTGTGTCTTGTACGTCACATTTGATTTAGCTTTCAGCTCATCTTAGACTGTCTTTAATAAACAGAAGTTCTAAAATTAAAAATTGACACAGTTCATCAGCTTATTCCTCTAAGCCATTCCCTATTTACTCAGAAAAATGTAAATGTCCTAGATACACAAAAGAATTTCATTTGGCTCCAAAGAGAAATGAGTTTATGAAATTTGCAAGGATGTGCATAGATCTGGAAAGTATCACATTAAGTGAGGTCATCTAGATTCATAAAGACAAAACATGATATTTTCTCATATATGCAAATCCTAACTTTTAATATTCGTGTCTTAGCTGTTTTCCTTTTGCCATGAAGAGACACCACGACCAAGTAAACTTACAGAAGAAAGCGTTATTGGGCTTAGTTTCAGAGGGTGAGTCCATGGCCATGATGGTGTGGTGGACATCTCAGTGGCAGGCAGGTCTGGCTCTGGGGCTGGGGTTGAGAGGTTACATCTTCAGACAACAACAAAGAGGAAGAAAGGTTGGAGTGGGTAGGGAAAGGGAGAGGAAGAGGGAGACTTGGAAAGGTGTGGGCTTTAGATAGCTCAAACCCCACTCCAGCCACATGCTTTCTCTAACAAGGCCACACCTCCCAATCCTTCCCAAAAAGTTCTGGCTGGAGAACAAGCATTCATATATGTGAATGGGTTCCATTCATATTCAAGACACCACAGGACGTGAGTAAATGAGAGAGCAAAGGCTAAAAAATCAGAGTGTGGTCCTTGGGGTGTGATGAAAAAGTGTGAGGTATGGGGGAAAGCGTGTAGGGTATGGAGAAAGAGTGGGGGGTGGGCTAGAGGTTATAGTGACATAAAATCAGAGAAGGGGGTGCTGGAGGCAGGAGGGTACCTGGGTGAGGGGGAAGAAGTAAGGAAAAGAAATAGCAAACCAAATCTGTTTGAAAAATGCCATGATGGACCTAATTCTTTGTATGATAGTAGAACTACTTTAAACTGAATGAAAACTCAGACTTCCTGTTTGCTGTTCTCTTTGCTCTCTGTCCTTCTGTACTGTGGCTTTCTGCTAGAAATAGAATTTCACTTTCAGTAGTGCAGGCTCTGTCAAGTCTTTAAAAAAAAATCTAGGGGCTGTATTTTATTTTTTACATTTAATCTAATAAAACTTTGAGAATTTCACACATAAGTGCTGCCTCCCTTCTACCCCACACTCCGCCCCCCTAACTCCTTCTACATCCCTTTTCCTCCCTCTCACCTTTGTGGTCTTCTATTTAATAATTATTCTGACAGGTGTTGAGTATGCTTTAGTTTCTTAATGTCCAAGCCACCGGCTCTCCGATTGCTGAAGGTCAGTTTGCGGTACATAAAATTCTATTCAGCCAGTCCTTTTCTTTAATTGCTTTCTGGTTTTTTACACCATGGCCCGTTTTCTTTGGCCTCTGCTCGCACCTCTTAAGGAGTCAGCAAGGTTGGGAGTTGGTCGCTGCTGTGCTGCTGTGCCTGCTTCTTGCTGGGTCAAACTTACTTTTAATTTTCTCTCCTGTAGTCAGTTTAGCCAAGAATTTGAGTGGACTTTAAAACCTTAGCTATTTCCTGAGCACAGGTGACTAAACCCAGGACCTGGCAGACAGAAATAGGGTCAGGAGTTCACGGTCATCTTTGACTACATAGTAAGTTGCGTTTAAGGACAGCAGGGACTACATGAAAACCTGTCTTAAGAAAAACTTAAAAGTTGGTAGAAATTGTCGGGCTAGTCAGAGGAGACATGACTGACATACATTCTGAAATCTCAGGCTTTGTCTCCCAGAGTACACTGACTTCCTTTTCATCTCTTTTTCCTCCTTCGCGGTACACTTGATATATTTTCTCCATTAGCTTTCAATTTTCATCTTGCTCTTCGTTTTAATCTGGACTATTCCTTTATATCTATTTCTGAGTTAAAATGAATGTTATCTTCAATTTTCTCTATTTTGCAGTCCAACTCATGAGATTTTGTTTTCAATTATTATACTTTTCTTCCCTGGAGATTCTTTTGGATTCTGGTTTTAGACTGGTTAACTTTCATATTTTATTGTTTCCGCTACGTCACCAATATACTTAATTTTTCAGTATATGAAAACAATTACTTTATATTCTATTTTGGATAGTGATCTTGTTTGGCTCTTTAGTGGGCCCACAGTCTTACAGATGTTAAAGGCTGGGTCTCTGGCCTGCAGAGCTACTGGGAACAGGGAGGCTTGTGGCTCACAGGGCCTCCTGAAAGTTCGAGAGATGGCTAAGCGTGCACATTCATTTCTCTCTGCTCCTGATGTAGATGTCTGGTGACTAGCTCTCCCTGCCTTGGCTCCCAGCAAAGGTAGGCTGTCCTCTAGATTTTTTTTTAAAAATGTTGTCTTTATTTATGCATGTATGTGTCTAACATTATTTGTAGGTTGTGTTGAGAGAGGGTGACACATTCCCTGGAGCTGCAGTTACAGGTTGTGAGTTATCCAGTGATGGTCATGGGAATTGAACTCGGGTCCTCTAGAAGGCCAGCAAGAGTTAGGAACTGCTGAGCCATCTCTACAGCCCCTTACTTTGGAGTTTTAGCATTAAACTCTTTTGTCCCGTAAGCTACATTTTGTCAGGGTACTTTCTTGCAGAAATGCCACCAGAACTGGGGCCCTCTCTCGTTGCAGCTCCTTTTCTCGAGAGTCCATCTGTAAAGATTATCCGAGGCCTCTCTTTAAAGTGGATTTTCTCAGTGAAGATTTGTGTTCACCTCTGCAGAACTCCTGGAGCTGTCTCAATCCATGCTCACTGTAAGGATCCGGCCTGACATTTCCAAGCTACGCAGGCTGGTGCTAATCCAGCACAGGGGAAATACTTAACAGGCTCTAGGTCGGAATCCAGCACAGGGGAAATACTTACAGGCTCTAGGTCGGAGACTCGCAAGAAGGAGCTGTTTCTCTCATGTTCTTTTCCAAGCTACAAAGACACAGAGTTTTGTGTGAAAATATTCCCCCATCTCCTCATCCCATGTGGCTCCTACTGGTGTGCTGTGGTTGCCTGGGAGTGGCTAATTGTCTCCCCTGTCTCTTCTGGCCAATCTCCAGGCCTTAGCCAACCAGGCCCAGGCAGTGACTTAAGGGACCTGTGTGTGGTGGACACTGGCTCTCCAGTGGTCCCTTCCTTTCTCACAGGATCTAATCTCTTCTTCTAGACACACAGCCTGGCTAAACCTCAAAATCAAAGGTAGCTTTTATCCGACTTCCTTCGTATTTGCTTTGGGAAAGGCTTTTGCTATATATACTCTGCCACGTTGCAGAGCAGAGATCTTCTGTTTAAAATAACAGCAAAATAGACCTCTCTATGAAATAGTAAGAAAGAGATTTGGTGAGATGCTCTTTCCCTTCGGTAATATTGTCAGCTGTTTAAACAAAGCATTTCATAAACAGGAGCACAGCAGTCATAACTGTCATTTTCATAAAATGAGATTCTAACAAGTCTGCCTCTGCACAATTTGCCTTTGTTAATGTC